>NC_086451.1:414341139-414466139 GCF_028390025.1 Pseudophryne corroboree
TATACATTATGGCGCTTTTGGTGTGTGCTGGCAAACTCTCCCTCTGTCTCCCCAAAGGGCTAGTGGGTCCTGTCCTCTATCAGAGCATTCCCTGTATGTGTGTGCTGTAGGTCGGTACGTGTGTGTCGACATGTATGAGGAAAATGTTGGTGAGGAGACGGAGAAAATTGCCTGTAATGGTGATGTCACTCTCTAGGGAGTCGACACCAGAATGGATGGCTTACTTATGGAATTACGTGATAATGTCAACACGCTGCAAGCCGGTTGACGACATGAGACAGCCGGCGGACAAATTAGTATCGGTCCAGGCGTCTCAGACACCGTCAGGGGCTTGTAAAAACGCCCATTTACCTCAGTCGGTCGACAGACACTGACACGGACACTGACCCCAGTGTCGACGGTGAAGAAACAAACGTATTTTTCCTTTAGGGCCACAAGTTACATGTTAAGGGCAATGAAGGAGGTGTTACGTATTTCTGATACCACAAGTACCACAAATAAGGGTATTTTGTAGGGTGGGAAAAAACTACTTGTAGTTTTGCCTAAATCAGATAAATTAAATGAAGTGTGTGATGATACGTGGGGTTCCTCCGACAGAAAGTTATGGGCGGTATACCCTTTTTCCCGCCAGTAGTAAGGGCGAGTTGGAAAACACACCTTAGGGTGGACAAGGCGCTCACACGCTTATAAAAAACATGGCGTTACCGTTTCCAGATACGGCCGCCCTCAAGGAGCCAGCTGATAGGAAGCTGGAAAATATCATAACAGTATATACACACATACTGGTGTTATACTACGACCAGCAATCGCCTCAGCCTGGATGTGCAGCGCTGAGGGGGCTTGGTCGGATTTCCTGACTGAAAATTTTGATACCCTTGACAGGGACAGGATTTTATTGTCTATAGAGCATTTTAAGGATGCATTTCTATATATGTGTGATGCGCAGAGGCATATTTGCATTCTGGCATCAAGAGTAAATGTGATGTACATATCTGCCAGACGAAGACACGACAGTGGTCAGGTGAGGCAGATTCCAGACGGCATATGGAAGTATTGCCGTATAAAGGGGCGGTCCATTGGACCTGGTGGCCATGGCAACAGCTGAAAAATCCACCTTTTGTTACCCCGAGTCACATATTGGCAGAAAAGGACACAGTCTTTTCAGTCTCAGTCCTTTCGTCCCCATACGAGCAGGCGGGCGAAGGCCAGTCATATCTGCCCAGGGGGAGAGGAAAGGGAAGAAGACTGCAGCAAGCAGCTCATTCCCAGGAACAGAAGCTCCTCACGGCTTCTGCCAAGTCCGCAGCATAACGCTGGGGCCGTACAAGCGGACTCAGGTGCGGTAGGGGGTCATCTCAAGAGTTTCAGCAACACTCGCAAGGGAACTCCGGGATCCTACATGTAATATCCCAGGTGTACATTGGAAATTCGAGACGTCTCCCCCTCACACAATTCACAGGCTGTATTCCCAGCAGGTGATAATCAAAGTACCCTTCTTACAACAAGGAAGGGGGTAGTATTCCACACTATATTGTGGTACTGAAGCCAACCGGCTCGGTGAGATCTGAAATATTTGAACACTTACATACAAGCGTTCAAATCAAGATGGAGTCACTCGGAGCAGTGATAGCGAACCAGGAAGAAGGGGACGATATGATGTTACTGGATATCAGGGACGTTTACCTACAGGTCCAAATTTGCCCTTCTCACCAAGGGTACTTCAGGTTCCTGGTACAGAACTGTCACTATCAGTTCAGACGCTGCCGTTTGGATGGTCCACGGCGCCCCGGGTCTTTACCAAGGTAATGGCCGGAATGATGATTTTTCTTAAAAGAAACATGGACGCTTTCCTGATAAGGGCAAGGTCCAGAGAACAGTTGGAGGTCGGAGTAGCACTATCTTAAGTAGTTCTACGACAGCACGAGTGGATTCTAAATATTCCAAAATCGCAGCTTTTTCCGACGACACGTCTACTGTTCCTAGGGAAGATTCTGGACACAGTCCAGAAAAACGTGTTTCTCCCAGTGGAGAAAACCAGGGAGTTATCCGAGCTAATCGGGATCCTCCTAAAACCAGGAAAAGTGTCAGTGCATCATTGCACAAGAGTCCTGGTAAAAATGGTGGCTTATTACGAAGCAATTCCATTCGGCAGATTTCCCGCAAGAACTCTTCAGTGGGATCTGCTGGACAAATGGTCCGGATCGCATCCTCAGATGCATCAGCGGATAACCCTATATCCAAGGAAAAGGGTGTCTCTCCTGTGGTGATTACAGAGTGCTCATCTTCTAGAGGGCCGCAGATTCGGCATTCAGGATTGGATGCCGGTGACCACGGAGGCCAGCCTGAGAGGCTGGGGAACAGTCACACAGGGAAAAAATTTCCAGGGAAGTGTGATTAAGTCTGGAGAATTCTCTCCGCATAAATAAGCTTAGAGCAAATTTATAATGCTCTAAACTTAGCTAGACCTCTGCTTCAAGGTCAGCCGGTATTGATCCAGTGGGATAACATCACGGCAGTCGCCCACGTAAACAGAAGGGCGGCACAAGAAGCAGGAGGGCAGTGAAAACTGCAAGGATTTTTCGCTAGGCGGAAAATCATGTGATAGCACTGTCAGCAGTGTTCTTTCCGGGAGTGGACGACTGGGAAGCAGACTTCCTCAGCAGGCATGACCTCCACCCGGGAGAGTGGAAACTTCATAGGGAAGTTTTTCAACATGATTGTGGACCGTTGGCAAAGACCAAAGGTGGACATGATGGCGTCCCGCCCGAACAAAAACGGGACAGGTATTCCGCCAGGTCATGAGACCTTCAGGCGATAGCTGTGGATGTTCTGGTAACACCGTGGGTGTACCAGTCTGTGTATGTGTTCCCTCCTCTGTTTCTCATAACCAGGGTATTGAGAATTATAAGACATAGAGGAGTATGAACTATACTAGTGGCTCCGGATTGGCCAAGAGGGACTTGGTACCCGGAACTTCAAGAAATGCTCACAGAGGACTAAGGGCCTGGGGAGCTAAGAAGGGACTTGATTCAGCAAGTACCATGTCTATTCCAAGACTTACCGCGGCTGCGTTTGACGGCATGGCGGTTGAATGCCGGATCCTGAGGGGAAAAGGCATTCCATAAGAGGTCATACCTACCCTGGTCAAAGCCAGGAAGGAGGTGACCGCACAACGTCATCACCACATGTGGTGAAAATATGTTGCGTGGGTGAGGCCAGGAAGGCTCCACGACGGAAATTCAACTAGGTCGATTTCTACACTTCCTGAAAACAGGAGTGTTTTGGACCTCAAATTGGGGTTCATTAACATTTAAATTTCGGCCCTGTAGATTTTCTTCCAGAAAGAATTGACTTCTGTTCCTGAAGTCCAGATTGTAAAGGATGTATTGCATATACAGCTTTTTTGTGCCCCTAGGGGCACCGTGAGATCTCAACATAGTGTTGGGATTTCTTAAAATCATATTGGTTTGAACCGCTCAAATCTGTGGATTTGAAATATCTCACATGGAAAGTGACCATGCTGTTGACAAATATCTCACATGGGAAGTGACCATGTTGTTAGCCCTGGCCTCGGCCAGGCGATTGTCAGAATGGGCGGCTTTGTCTTACAAAAGCCCATATTAAAATTTTCCATTTGAACAGGACAGAACTGGGACTCGTCTCCAGTTTCTTCATGAAGGGGTGTCAGCGTTTTCACCTGAAACAACCTCTTGTGGTGCCTGCGGCTACTAGGGACTTGGAGGACTCCAAGTTACTAGACGTGGTCAGGGCCCTAAAAATATATATATATATATATAGTTAGGACGGCTGGAGTCAGAAAGTCTGACTTGCTGTTTATACTGTATACACCCAACAAGCTGGGTGCTCATGCTTCTAAGCAGTCTATTGCACGCTGGATTTGTAGTACAATTCAGCTTGCACATTCTGTGGCAGGCCTGCCACAGACGAAATATGTAGATGCCCATTCCACAAGGAAGGTGGGCTCATCCTGGGCGGCTGCCCGAGGAGTCTCGGCATTACAACTTTGCCGAGCAGCTACGTGGTCAGGGGAGAACACGTTTGTAAAATTTTACAAATTTTGATACTCTGGCTAAGGAGGACCTGGAGTTCTCTCATTCGGTGCTGCAGAGTCATCCGCACTCTCCCGCCCGTTTGGGAGCTTTGGTATAATCCCCATGGTCCTGACGGAGTCCCCAGCATCCACTAGGACATTAGAGAAAATAAGAATTTACTTACCGATAATTCTATTTCTCGTAGTCCGTAGTGGATGCTGGGCGCCCATCCCAAGTGCGGATTGTCTGCAATGCTTGTACATAGTTATTGTTACAAAAATCGGGTTATTACTATTGTTGTGAGCCATCTTTTCGGAGGCTACTTCGTTTTGTTATCATACTGTTAACTGGGTTCAGATCACAAGTTGTACGGTGTGATTGGTGTGGCTGGTATGAGTCTTACCCGGGATTCAAGATCCTTCCTTATTGTGTACGCTCGTCCGGGCACAGTACCTAACTGAGGCTTGGAGGAGGGTCATAGGGGGAGGAGCCAGTACACACCATGTGACCTAAAAAAGCTTTTTAGATGTGCCCTGTCTCCTGCGGAGCCCGCTATTCCCCATGGTCCTGACGGAGTCCCCAGCATCCACTACGGACTACGAGAAATAGAATTATCGGTAAGTAAATTCTTATTATTATTGTGTGTATTCTTCACAATAATGCAAACTGTAAATTACTCACAGTTACCCGTAGTGTAGATTATAATCTGTGCATTACTCACAGTTACCCGTAGTGTAGATTATAATCTGTGCATTACTCACAGTTACCCGTAGTGTAGATTATAATCTGTGCATTACTCACAGTTACTCGTAGTGTCGATTATACTCTGTGCATTACTCACAATCACCTGTAGTGTATATAATACCCTGTCCATTACTCACAGTCAGTAGTAGTATTACATCCTTGTTGGCTTTGAATGACGGACTGGCTTTCTGCAGCTGGCGAAGCTCCAGTATGTGCTGGTAGAGACTTTGCAATTTGCTGACATTGATCTTTCCATCGTCCAAGTAATCCGGCAATGCTTCATTAAGTGAAACCAGATCCTTTAGCTGCACACCAAGAATGGGGATTTTAAACCCCACACTTTCATTATAAACCCTCCGATATGTGCTGTAGTTACTGCTTGAGGACAGAAGCTCAGTCATCTCGCTCAGCGTCTACCAGAAGAGGAGGGGAGTATAATGATTAGTAACACATCAGTACAGAATAACCAAGACATACATAAGGGGCATCCTGGCACAGAAACTTCCCATACAGATTAAAAAAACACGCTTTCATTTTTGGGTTAATAATAACCACTTATATTAAGCTTGTATATTATATAGCCAAGTATACAGTACAGCAGCCACTTGATAAGCAAACAGCACATTCTATATGACCGTTACACAATGACGTGTTCTTCTCTGACCATTACACAATGGAGCCCATATCTGACCGAGTGTGGATCATTAGATCGACAGTGTCTAGGTCGACAATATTTAGGTCAACCACTATAGGTCGAAAGGGTCAGAAGGTCGACATGTTCTAGGTCGGCAGGTCAAAAGGTGAGATGAGGGACCCAGAGGAGGAGAGGGGAGGGAGGGGAGCCACGGGGAGACCAGCGGGGACAGCCGCCGGCAGACGGAGGAGATCAGCGCTACAGTAGCGCTGCAGGAGGATGTCACACAGCTGCCCGACCTCAAGGCAGCGTCCACCCGGCTCCAGCAAGCGTGACCTCACTTGCTGGAGCCGGGTGGAAGCTGCCGTGAGCGGCGCGGCTGTGTGACATCCTGCTGCAGAGCTGTGCTGTAGCGCTGATCTCCCCTATATGCCCGCGGCTGTCCCCCGTCTCCCTGCGGCTCTCTCCTTCTCTGGGTCCCACATCTCAGTCCGACATTTTTGTATATCGGACTGAGATGGTCGAAAAGGGGGCCAAATCCTGTCGGTTTTGGCCCCGTTTTCGACACAAGCACGTGGATCGGCAGCTATTCAGCCGATCCACATGCTTTTCGACAAGTCGAATTCACCGACTTGTCGAAAAATTTCGGGTTATATTGAATAGGTCGAATCGTGATTCGACCTTAAAACGTCGAAAACTGCAGTCTTTTCGACAGACGGCAGCTTTCGACTTCAATTTAATATACCCCATGGACTGTAGAGTCCATATTGGTCGAAAACACAGTGCTTATTGCACCGCATGTAAATACCTTGCAATGCCGATGTGCAGTCCCGTTTGATGGGCATCGCACGGATATTTAGTGGGCGCAAGCAGGGCCGATACTGACTATATCAGAGGTTCATGCCTCCGACGTCAATATCGGCCGCCGCACCGTGTCACACAATGTGTATGCGGCAAAACTGAGAGGAAGTCGATTCAGCACTGGGTGACCCTGCACCCAATGGAGGGTGAGCACACAGGGTTAGAGTAGCTGAAAGGGACTGAGAGAAGGGAGTACAGCACTGGAAGCAAGGATGCTGGGAAGGAACATGAGGATGGAGGGCCTTGCCTGTAAGAGCTTACACGATAAAGGGAGGATAGAACATCTGGAGGATAAACTGGGGATAAGCGGAGAGCAGGGGAGATGAGTGAAGATTTCAGAGGAGGGGTGGTAGGTTCAGATGAGGTGAGTTTCGAGTAAATGTTTGAAGCTGGCGAGATCGGCAGAAAGTCTGACTTGGCGAGAGAGTGAGTTCCAATGGAGAGGGAAGAACCCACCAAATCTTGGAGATGAGTGTGAGGAGAGATAACCAGGGTGGAGTGAAGATGGCAGCCGGAGGAAGAGTGGATGTATCAGGAGGTAGTGTGCTATCATAAGTGTTTAAAAAAGCATCACATATAAATAGGAGTTGTACAAGTGTGCAGCCAGCAGAAGCTGGTATGGGGATGGTCAAAACTCCTGTTGTATATGGTATAAAGAAGAAATAAATGAACCAGCGCTGGCTGTAAAAAGTATATGCAAATTGGACGGTTTGCTTAATAAAAAAGAATCACAATTTATGCCATAAAACTCATAATAAAACACAAAAGGGTATATATTATATACACTATTTGTATAAACATTTTAAATCATATATAAACACCTCCCTGTACCGGATCTTAGTTTCATATCCACTCATGTATTGTTATATATATCATTCCAGAAATTTTGGCTAGGACATCCTCCAATACAGTCACTGTAATACAATATTGTTTACTGGATATGAATAAATGGTGTACAGTATACAATACAATATTGTATTACAGTGACTGTATTGGATTGAAAGATGTCCTACAAAAATTTCTGGAACTATCTCCTATATAATAGCCCAGATCTGTCACTTTGTGCCTGTGTGGATAATGCTGGGCGTGGCTAGGAGCTCTCATTGGGTTAGCAGCAGGTCTATCACACCCAGTCCACAGCTGATTAGGCGAGAAACGCCCTCCCACACAGGTTACATCCAATGGGAGTCTCTGCCCTTTGGCTGCTGTGTGTTCCCAGAGCAGGATTAACAATGGGGCTAAAGGAGCTGCAGCTCCAGGTCCACGTCCCAAAATAGGCCCACTGCATCTGCAGCAACATACCCTCCAACAATTTACACATAAACATTGCTTCAATTTCGAAACAGGGGGCATGGCCACGAATACAGTGGTGTGGCCACGCCCCTTTTCCTATACTTTCAATGGAAGTTTGGAGAGCCAAAAATCAGTACAGACCATAAAAAAAAAGGTGCTGTACCTGCCAAAAAGGTCCAGCTGGAGGGTATGCCACTGCATCTGCAGCAAGTCTCTGCGCTGTAGATAGGGAAATAAAATAATTTTACTGCAGCATCCTATGTCCTGCTGCCAGTCCGCCTGCCCCCTCCGGCATCAACAATCCCCACTCCCTAGCCACGGTGCAGGTGGAACAAAAGCTGCTGTGGCCACCGGCATAGATGTGTATGAAAGCGGCGCAGCGGAAGGCTTTCATAGCCCTCCCAGCACCGCATACTCTCTGAGCCCCGAAGCCTCCTCTGCGCGTGATGTCACAGAAGTGATTCCCCGCCACAGCCGCACCCAGATCCCCAGAGGCCCGGACTCCGCAACACAGCACCTGGGCTGCCAGCCTGGAAGCCCCGAGATGGTTAATGTAACGAATAGAGTGGGTGATATTGTGGAGGGTAATGTCTGGACGCTGAATCAATGTAAAAGGTGACAGTGCTGTGCAGTGCAGTGGGTGTGCAGTGTCACTGACACTGCACAGCACTCTCACCTTTTACATTGATTCAGCGAGTCAGTCAGTTCTGCCAGCCAGTCACTATTGTTAGCAACAGTGTTCCAACGTGCCGCATTACAGGGAAGTAGACGCACTAAATAAACTACAGCTCCCAACAGCCCTTAGTGCCGTAGCATTCCGCTGCTAAGGCCTGCTGGGAGCTGTAGTTTATTGAGTGCATCTTCTTCCCTGTAATGCGGCGCGTTGGAACACCGGCGCTAACATTAGCGCTTGTGCGAGTCTCCGGGAGAGCCACTGCCAAAGGGAGGACAGCAGCTTAGCTGCTTCCAGGGGGAGAAGCATTACCCGCCCCTCCCCCACTCGCAGTACATCCGGGCCCCATCCGCGGCACCCACACACACACCCCTCCACCACCTGCGGTGGCTCCGGAGCCCCTCCCCCACCCGCAGCACACCAGCCCCACCCACCCCTCCCCCACCCACGGCACCACTGCACCAGCCCCTCCCCCACCTGCTGCACCCCCGCAACCACCCGAGGCCCCCCGGCCCCCCTCCCCCATCCTCGTCTCCCCCGCACCCGCCACTCCTCCAACCGCAGCACCTACTAGGTGATTCATCAGGCCCCGAGTGTGCTGTTCACGCCATTGCAAGGGGCTACGACCCCTTAACCATTGCACGCCCTTTGTCCGTGCAATATTTAACCACTCACACAATTATGATTGGAGGTAATACTCCATATAATGCAAATATTGCACGCCACAAGGGCGTGCAAGGGTTAAGGGGGCGTAGCCCTTACGACTGTGTGAAGAGCGCCCGTAGGGCGCGATGAATCACCTAGTATATAACAATACATGAGTGGATTTGAAACTAAGATCCGGTACAGGGAGATGTTTATATATGATTTACATTTTTTATACAAATAGTGTATATAATATATACAATTTTGTGTTTTATGGAATAAATTGTGATTCTTTTTTATAAAGCAAACCGTCCAATTTGCATATACTTTTTACAGCCAGCGCTTAAAAAAAGCACACTGGCTATGCGACAACGCTTCATATTTGTGACAACACACCCGAAACATCACTCTCCGATGCGTATATCGTGTGTTTCCCAACATTCATCACTCTTACTGACAGTGATGTCGCCACTTTTCCTCAAAGAAGATCTAGAGCTCAATAGAGAAGGGACAGCCTGTAGCCTTACCACCAGTGATGGTGTCGGCTCTCTCCAGCGCATGAACAGATTCTCATGTGCAGCCACCATCTCCCCATCCTAAAATTCAATTGTCCACCCCAATTACAATATACATTGATGCAATCATACACAGGTTCACGGTGTGTTAAAATCATAATGTAACATTATGCATTTAACTTTCACCCCTTTAACCACCACTGGGATAGGAAATGCATTGGTGAAATGCACATATTTATCCGCAGTAAATGCAAAGAACTTTACAAACAAGTCTTGACCGTCATGTGTTTCTGAGCTGCAGCACTTCCTGTGCTGGCACTAACCGGCAGACAGAATAAACCACTAAGTAGCTGGTGAAGAAATCACCTTAATGTGTTCATGTGGTGAGAAGCTGTGGTAAGTTTCTTAGAATGAGACGCCAGTACTTGTGAATCTCCGAGGCGTCTCATCAGTTACACTAAAGTGAGGCTGTGACTTATGTCCCTGACACACATCGTCCCCTGCCTTTCTCATTCCTTGTGTAATTGTCTCCTCTCTTCATTGTTCCATTACACAACCGTCGTCCTCATTATTCTGCCCCAAACGTCATCAGTATCCCGTATATGGTTAAATTCCACACAGAAGATAAAGCAAATGTACATAAAACATATTTAAGGAGCAAGTAAAACACATATTTGATTTTAATGCCTGTCACATTCTGTGTAGTTGTGAGATGAATAATATACATGAAATCCCTGAACTAGTCATACTTAACAGAACAGTTCCTGTAGGCCTGCATTCTCTCACTCCTCTGCATTAGGGTGCCATCATAAGAGGGAAGTGCGGGTTTAGCTGAGCAGATGGTGAGGGACTGAAAGGTTTTGCAAACTCTGTAGAAATGATCTGTGTATTCACACAGAGGTCTTTTCTTAAAGGCTGGGTCCACTCCACACTTGCCGATGCACATAAGATGTGACATCATGCAGGATTTCCCCCCACAAACGATATCGTTCATATACACTGATATGATTCATACACACTGAGCGATGTTGTTTGCTATACTAGATGACGGCACATGGCCACATTCAGTCTTGTACAATGGTGGTCATTCCGACCCGTTCGCTCGCTGCGTTTTAATGCAGTAGAGCGAACTTGTCCCTGCTGCGCATGCGTCGGCGCCGTAATGCGCCTGCACATGCCGAACGGCCGAAGGCCGTAGCAGGACAGCGATTGCCTCTGCCTGATTGACAGGCAGAGGCGATCGATGGTCGTGAGGGGGTGAAACGGCGGCATTCGGCCGCCGTTTCGTAGGCGCAGTCCGGTCAACGCAGGCTTGGCGGGACCGAACAGGGGGCGGGCCGCAGCGGCTGTGTGACGTCACATGCAGCCGCTGCGGGCCGGGGAGCGGGGAGTAGCTCCCGGCCAGCTCGCTAAAGCTGCGCTGGTCGGGAGCTACTACTGAAGTGCAAAGGCATTGCCGCTGTGCGATGCCTTTGCACTTCTGCGGGGGGGCCGGCACTGACATGTGGGGCGGGCTAGCCCTGTGCAGGGCATCCCCCCGCATATCAGGGAACATGATCGTAGCTGTGCTAAATTTAGCACAGCTACGATCAACTTGGAATGACCCCCAATATCTTTAGATTTCAAGGTAAAAACGATAAGATATTGTACATCGTTAACAACCCGCGGGAGCGCACATCGCTAATGATAGTGAATACACACTGGACGATGTGTACGATATATCGCCCGATCCGCTGGATCAGACGATATATCGGGTGCACATTGCCAAGTGTGTACCAAGCCTACTGTAAAGGCCCATACACACTTGACGATAAAATGAGCGACGTCGTTCATTTCAGCCCTCATCAACGACGTCGCTCATTATATCGTCAAGTGTGTATGCATCCGACGACCACCGATGCGCGGCCCCGCGGGACTTTAACGACCCTCGCTTATCTGTGGAGCATGTATGCTCAATTTCCACTATGGTCGTTACCGACCAGAGACGTCGTTGAATGTGTATGGTGTGAACGACCAACGACCAACGACCAAGCCACTGTTCACCAGCCCTGTCCCCAGCTCATTATTTAATAAACTGTTCAGCTTGGATGCTTCAACGATGAATGGTCTTTGGTCGTTGGTAGTGTGTATGCTCATGTCGTTTGCTCAGCTGTTCAAGGGAAGTTCAAGGGAAGTCGTTAACGACGGTCGTTAACGACGTGTGCATCGTCAAGTGTGTATGGGCCTTTAGTCTTTCAGATTGCCTCATAGCTTGAAGCAGATCTGTACCTACTTATCTAGTGCCAGTTGCTCTGTTGTAATGCTTGAAGTAACATATTGGCTCGGTACACACCTTACCGACATGTTAGCATCTCTGCCGTCGCGCCGACTGAGCGGTCGATCCAAGTAACTACACACACTTACCGATCCGCCGCTCGACGTGTCAGTCAGGAAACCCAGATGGTCGGGCATTTGAAGATGCCCCCTCAGCTGTGACGTTGGCCTCCCACAGCAAGTGTTCTGGCGGTCAGCAGACCACCCGTACACACAGCCAGATGTGCCGATATATCTGAAGATATATCGCCCATCAGCTCTACACACCGGCTGATGGGCTCATGATATATCAGCCAGTGTGTACCCAGCATCACTTTTCTAATTACTGCCATCTTGTTCAGCAAGGGACCCAGCATTACTTATAACTAAGTGCAAGATTACAAAACCAGAATCTAAATAAATTATATTTACAGTAGATCTAAAACTTATTTAAAAGACTAACATCTCATAAATGTTAATTATATTCTTTACATAAGTGTATTACTAGAGTTTTGTGATGTTTTTAGTTCTTCTGCTGTGATCGGTTGTAGTGAAATATAATCCTGGAAAATGTAATCAGTTAAGTTACGATGCATTTGTTTAGCGGTTATCATTATATTACTGTTATGTGCTGCGAAGGATGCTGGTGCTATATACATAGATGTAATCGATAATACGGTGTCATGTGATCACTTTATACAGCCAAGGAAAAGGCTAAGGGGTATACTTACTAAGTTGCGGGTTTATAGAAGTGAAGATGTTGCCCATAGCAACCAATTAGATTCTACTTATTATTTATCTAGCACAGGCATGTCCAAACTGCGACCCTCCAGCTGTTGAGAAACTACACATCCCAGCATGCCCTGACACAGCCTTAGCATTCTCTGACAGCAAAACTGTGTCAGGGCATTCTGGGATATGTAGTTTCACAACAGCTGGAGGGCTGCAGTTTGGACATGCCTGATCTAGCACCTTCTAGAACAGGCCTGTCCAACCTGTGGCTCTCTAGATGTTGTGAAACTACACATCCCAGCATGCCCTACCACAGTTTTAGCATTCCCCAATAGCAAAACTGAGGCAAAGCATGATGGGACTTGTAGTTTTACAACATTTGGAGAGCCACCGGTTGGGCAGGCCTGTTCTAGAAGATATTAGCTAGAATCTGATCAGTTGATATGGGCAACATCTCCACTTCTATAAACCCGCACCTTAGTAAATACACCCCTAAGAATTCCAAGAATTCCTTTATACTATGGTAAATTCTGCATAAAAATCCTTATAGATTCCTTATAGGGTTCCGCCTATAACAGATAAATTATTAAAATCCTCACTGACCTTTAATACATCTTGGGATAGGTAGCTATGTGTCTCCTTCATGCGGGAGATAGCACTGTGACACAGTCCCCCGATCACTGCCATCAGGGTGTTAAAGTTCTGTAGTTTGCGGAGTTTCTACATAAAAATAAAAAATATAAATAATAGTAGTATAATAAAAATAAGACTTTTAACCTAAAAAGTACTAATAACCGGTGAGGCAGTGACACAAAGTGAGAGAAGAGGAGACAGGAAATCACACATTATTACAGATTAGGTGTAACTATTATTATTAACCATTATTTATAAAGTGCTGAGATATTACGTAGCTTTGTACATTAACTGGATCGTGATACAGTTTACATATAATAGTATGGAAAAGAAGGTAAAGATGGCCCTTGCCAACATGAGTTTACCATGTAAGAGATGTGTGCAACGCTTATTACATAAATTAGCAACAATACCATTATATCTGCTGGTGAGGAACGTTTGCGCGGCTACTGTAAGGCAGCGCTATTATCAGCCGCAAGTAATAAAGCAGCCATTGGAGCTGGCATTTCTGTGCAAGTGGAATAGAAATCTTAAAACCATCTACTGCCGGCAGCCATAACTATCCTTATCCATATAGCCGAAACTGAATCTCATTCCATTCCTCTATTGGTTTTGGAGAAACCTTTTGCTGTGTGTCTGGGTTGTTTTATTTTTTTTATTTTTTTTTATCATGCTTGCCAATGGAAATTTAGCCCAGTAGTGGATCTAGGGGAGGGGTAATCAGGGTGATAGCTCCCTGTAACACTGCACTCCTGCTTATAGAGCGCCTATGTGCAGCAGAGACTACTGCTGGCCTGGGGAGGGAGGCTGTTGAGGCTGAGCATCAACAGTCTCTGCTATCTCCTTGTGCTGCACGGTGCACGAACAAGAAAAATTGGATCTGTCTCTGACTGAGCCAGGGTTATTGTTTCCCATGATGTGGAGCAGCGCCGGTGTTACACAAGGAGGAACAAAAACTACACCAGCAATGGGCTCACTGGGCCCAGAAGCTAAACTGAGATCATCCCAGTAGATCTTGTGCTTGATTTGAGGACTCCTTGGAACAACCATGTAATTTCCCACTGCCTTCGCATATTTGGAACTATATTATATTCGTGGGAAGATGATTAAATGCTAGGAAGAGCACAGAGCTGCAGCCTACATTAATAATAATAATAATAATAATATAATGGCAGAACCCAGGAAAAAAAATAGTCAATGGATGGAGAGTCATCAATAACAAGCAGCACAGTGAGGTCAATTGTATAAGAAATAAATTCTTGACATCCCTGTTGAGGTGGACAATAAGGACAATGTCTGCCTCAGACAAGCTATGCCTAGAATGTGTTCTAATATTTTTTACTTTGTATGCTATATGACACTGTAAATAAATAAACGATGAGGGCAAATTCACAGAGGAAAATAGAGAAGAATAACATATGATCAAGAGGAAAACAGAAGAATAACATATAGTCAAGACATAAAATTAACATATAATCAAGACTTTTAGTTTTTTTTTACTTAAACACATTCTTGCATAAAGGATATCGCCACCCCAAAAGGCTAACAGGGGCAAAATGTACTGAAGTTCAATTTTGGTGATTCAAGGGATTATTCTTTTTTAATTCGATTTCCATTCGATTTGGGTGGAAGAGATTTACTAAAGACAAAATCGAATGTCAAATCAATTCTAAAGGCAGATTCAACTCACATCCCAATAGAAAACAAATTTCTGAAAAACATCAATGTTTTCCCATACGCCAACATGAGATCCCCTCATTTACTAAAGTTTGATTTGAAATCAAACTATAAAAATCCCCAAATGTTTAGAATGATGTTAGACATTCGATTTTGGCTTCTAAACCCATTCCAATGGTAGGATATTGATAGTGATGACTTACTTAAGTACCCAAAAGCATGTAGGGCAGTGTGGAAGTAGTAATAATGGATGCCCAAGGTTATGGTATGTTGTACCCCTACCTGCACAATGCAAATCACCACCTGACTGAGATAACCCTGGAGGATCAATCAGAGCACCATCAGCAGGTTAATGAGTTGAATAGTGCGCATATTTATACTTACAGATATCAAACTTATTGTGCAATAGATAGCACCAGAGCATAATATTGGGCAATTTGGCTGGAAAATATATAGAAAATTAAAATCATTAGTGGAGTAATTGGCTATCATGATTCAACCCATGATGCCTAAATCCTCAGCAATTCATCCCTATCTGCAAATAAACTTGTGGGACAAATGCCAGAGGGATGGTTGTAGCGTAAGATACCAGCATGTGCTAATAAAGCAGGTAATAGTAAATGTTACTATAGTGTTCTAATTTGTTCCCCTTCCACCAAAAAAGGTTATTTAGGCTATGGCTATTACTCTTGGCTTCTGACTCCATTGTCAAATCCACAAACTCCTGCTGAGCATAAGTATAAAGTGGCACGTATGCCACCTAATCCATAACATAATGCATCTTTGTTTT
Organism: Pseudophryne corroboree; assembly: GCF_028390025.1. Classification (NCBI taxonomy): domain Eukaryota; kingdom Metazoa; phylum Chordata; class Amphibia; order Anura; family Myobatrachidae; genus Pseudophryne; species Pseudophryne corroboree. Next base: position 414,356,681 of record NC_086451.1, read on the forward strand.
GTTTTTTTTAATGTATTCGAAAGGCATATAATTATATAATTTTACAAAAATGTTCGACATTGTGCTCTGTTCCTGTCTATTGCATAATTGCGCAACAAATAAACCACTCCCCCCAAATTATGCAAAAAAACAGGGACCAGGCAGAGTTTTTTTACACAACAACTGACTATGTGAAAACATAAAGTTGAAGGCAGGCAGGAAGGCAGATTAGGAGTAAGCTTATTACCAACTATATCATCTGTATTATTATTTTTTATACAGTAAATTAAATTAAAAAAAACAACACAATTTTACTCATCAGTTATGTTTTCATGTATACAACAGTGTAAAGAGAGAGCTCCCCCTTTAATTAGTGTGTGCATGTGCTACATTTGGACCAATAGGAAGTAATGAGGAAGTTCTATTCGATTTTACGTTTGATTTTGTTGGGGACTTCAGTGGGGATTTGAGGTTTGATTTAGGAAAGGATTTCATAAATTCAACTCATAATCCCTTCCAAACATGAATCCACATCGAATTCGATTTGAAAATCGATTACAAAATCTATTTTTAGTAAATAACGGATTTTTCAAAAAGTTTAGAAACTCCAATAGGAATCGATTTCAATCGATTTTGATGATTCATAAAGTGGTTTCCAAAATCGAATTTTAGTAAATATACCCCCAGTTCCGTAACGTCCTAACTGTACCACACACTGCTAATCAGAATAATTATAATAAACTCTGCAATATAACAGAGTAAATTTGAGGTGTTTAGCATAATTTTGACCAAAAATATGAGCCCACCAACAGTGACCAGTTGACCTCATCTGGTATTTTCTCTTTTTCCAGTTCAGAAAAACATATGCACCTCATAGCTGCTGCAGAAGCTCTTCCCCATATCCGCAACATGGGAAGAAGAGGTGGGAAACAGAAACTAATGCATTAAAATGCAGCTCCAAAACAATGCTATTTACTGTCACATACTCGCGATGCTGACAAGAGAAGAGCCGGCACATCACCACCACCGAATATGAGTACTACGTGGCATGAGACCCCTACAGATCAGTTACTTGGCAGAAGACCTTTTTTTGGTTGGGTAACGCAATCTATGCCAGGGTTCTATGCCGACAAAATCCAGACTGTCCTATTCCTCTAGCCTTCATAAAATGTGACACAGAGTATGGTGCTAAACCTACATTCAGAATACCCACCGCACAACTTTATGCACACTGAGCTACCTCAGGCCACTTACATGTTTCTGGTGACTAAGCAACTTTTTATGCATGAAATGAACCTTTGGAACATTTTCCCTGTTATTGTCAATTATAAAATGGACACAACTCGGGAACTCTCCTTAGGGGCCGCCAAATAGATTTTCATGCTTGCGCCCATGAACTGTCCATGAGTAAATCTAGTTCTATGAAAAAATCCACAACTGTCAAAAAGTGCACAGTAAAAAAGTGTCATGATTGTGCAAGAAAAGATCACTAAATCCAGAATCAGAGATAATCCCAATATTCAGGGCTTTCTGTATTGGTAAATTCCCAAACTGAAACCAGCTACAGTACTCTCCATATCCACCAAGCACTTTCCCATATATTAAAACTTCCACTGGAACAGTTTCTGTTAATGGTGGATACATGAAGCATTGACAATGCACTGTAAGGCTGAATATAATGATCTCACTGATATACGTCTCTTTGGGGTTAAAGCAAGATATACTCCGCTCTCACCTGTGTCACCTGAATGAACTTGGTAAACACCTCCGCTCTCTGCTGGGGAGTGGGTCGGTTGAGGATCATGAGCTGTACCCACTGGGAAATACTGTTGCACAAGGTGACCGATCGCTCCAATCGAGGGATCTCTCGCAGGGAACTCTGCAAGGTGTAGCTTTGATAGTCTAAATGCTGGCACAGAGAGAGCACAAATCACATCCTTACCCACTTTATCATCAATTCCACATACAGTACGACTACAAAAACGACCAATTTTAAAACAGAGGAACCAAATAGTAACAATGACATTAACGGCCTGACTCCGAGTCAGATGCATCTTCGGCAGCTTTTCCATATGGCCATGGCAGCCAGCTTGCTACCTTATACTAATTTGAGTGTATGCCCATCTGTGCCGATTATCCATCCGTCTATTCATCTGCCAGCCGCAGCAATCATCCTTAGTATTGGCACTTACACCCACCCCATGTTGGGTGCAAAAAGATCCATCTGAAACAGGCGTCCCATCTCCGTCTGCATACAGCGAACAGACGTGGAAGTTGGCCTACGTGCCCATGACACTTCCATAAGAGAGATCAGTGGTTGCAGCCAAATTGCCACCCAGAAATACCCATTTCAAAGAAAGAGTCTATAAGGAGAACAATCTGTATGCACATTCTCCCCAGCATGGTCTGGGTGCAAGTCCAGATAATAATGGTGATAGCTGCGTATGTAAAATCAGTGCGCGGTGGCCTTCCACTTGGAGATGCACGGAAAATCGGCACATAGGGGCGGATTGTCACATTAGCAGAAATTAGCAGGCTGCGGATATGTTAGAATCAGGCCAATAAATATTAGAGAGACTTTAGATAATGGGTTTACTGAGTACGATCCATTAGCTCAGTTATGGTCCATGGCTATATGGCAAACCCCCTACAGAAATCCAAATTAAACACTTATCTGGAAGGACTCAACCATAGGTCTAAACTGAAAGATTATATTAAAGCAATGAATAGGTTGGAATCTTAACAAAGTTTGCAAAAGGGAATAAGAAGAAGTCTGTACAGAGAGATCATACTGAGACTTGCATGATTGGCCTTAGTAGGATGGCTGAAATGTTTACCGATATTCTGCAGAAACACTTGAATTCCAGGTAGCTGAGATGATCTGCAAGTTCTGATGGCTCCAGGTGGTCAAAGAGAAGGGAGACTTTCCTCTTCTTGTTGAAGCTTGGTGACTCGGGGAAAATCTTTGTAAAGTCCTCATCAAAACTGGTACAGACAAAGATGAAAAGAACATAGTCATGATGATTAATGGAGAAATAATCAGTTATAAAATAAAAATGTCCAAGTTGGAAGAAACATGTGGAAGACGATAGAAGGCAGGTAGTAATGAAATTCTGCATAATTTTGTATGAGAGTGAACCATCCAAAATCTAGTCTAGTTTGGAGAATGGAGGACCAGAAGAAGTCCTTACACATATGAAGTGTCAATGCTCCTCCGGTGGTCACTGGGCCTTCTCCGATCCTTCACCACCTCCCATAAGTCACACATCAGCTCTTCTAGCTCACTGTCCAGCTGAAACACCTCTGGATATTGATTGACCCAGAACCTGAAGGTGATGAAGAGCTGGATTTAGCTATAATGTGCAAACTAGAAGACATTGGGTCTTACTCAGCATTCTTTAAAATGAAAAAAAAAAGGTCAGTATCGTGTTTGTCAGTGCAAGCATAACTGTTGTTGTGTTGTGTGTTTCTCCACGATCTGTCTTCACACCATGCTCCGTTCTTAGTATTTGCATTCAAGCGGTACATATAATAATACAAAATAATAAGATTTTACTTACCGGTAAATCTATTTCTCGTAGTCCGTAGTGGATGCTGGGGACTCCGTAAGGACCATGGGGAATAGACGGGCTCCGCAGGAGACATGGGCACTTTAAGAAAGAATTTGGATTCTGGTGTGCTCTGGCTCCTCCCTCTATGACCCTCCTCCAGACCTCAGTTAGAGAAACTGTGCCCGGAAGAACTGACAGTACAAGGAAAGGATTTTGGTAATCCAGGGCAAGATACATACCAGCCACACCAATCACACCGTATAACTTGTGATAACCTTACCCAGTTAACAGTATGAACAACAACAGAGCATCAGATCAACGCTGATGCAACTATAATATAACCCTTATTGAAGCAATAACTATATACAAGAGAAACAAACAATCTGTCCAGTCGTTCTGCGTGTCGCGCAATCTGGGATGAGGCCGCCCTATAGTTCCCGTAAGCAAAAGCAGTGTATCTCCAAAAACACTTAAAGTAACTGAGCAAGAAAAGGAAATTATTGTCTACGGGTACCAAAAGGCGCCTTAGTGCATTATACGTCAAAAATGTTCTGTTTTCCTGACCCTAGCCGTTCTGGCTACATAAACCTTCAAAGCCCTGACCACATCCAGTAACTCGGAATCCTCCAAGTCATTAGTAGCCGCAGGCACCACAATAGGTTGGTTTATATGAAAGGATGAAACCACCTTTGGCAGAAATTGTGGGCGGGTCCGCAATTCTGCTCTATCCGCATGGAAAACCAGATAAGGGCTTTGATGTGACAAAGCCGCCAATTCTGACACACGCCTAGCCGAAGCCAAGGCTAGTAGCATGACCACCTTCCAGGTGAGATATTTCAATTCCACCGTCTTGAGCGGTTCAAACCAGTGTGATTTCAGGAAACTCAACACCACGTTAAGATTCCAAGGTGCCACTGGAGGCACAAAAGGGGGCTGAATATGCAGCACTCCCTTTACAAACGTCTGAACTTCAGGCAGAGAAGCCAGTTCTTTTTGAAAGAAAATGGATAGGGCCAAAATCTGGACCTTAATGGAACCCAATTTTAGGCCCAAAGTCACAAAGTGAAGGAAACGGCCCAGCTGGAATTCCTCCGTAGGGGCATTCCTGGCCTCACACCAAGCAACATATTTTCGCCATATACGGTGATAATGTTGAGCCGTCACGTCCTTCCTAGCCTTTATCAGCGTAGGAATGACCTCATCCGGAATGCCTTTTTCTGCTAGGATCCGGCGTTCAACCGCCATGCCGTCAAACGCAGCCGCGGTAAGTCTTGGAACAGACAGGGCCCCTGTTGCAACAAGTCCTGTCTGTCACACCCCGCGGGCAGCGGCGGCCGCGCTTACCTCTGCGGGTGTCCTGGATGGCCTGGCGTCTCTCCCCTCCGGCGGCCTCGGGGGTCCGGCGTCGGGTCGGCGGGTCTCTCCGGCGGCTCCCGGAGCGAGGGCGCCGCCATGCTGCTCTAGATTAGGTAGGCGGAGCGGGGCTGACGTCATCTGCCCGCTCCACCAATCAGACTAAGGCGGGAGGTTCAAAGCCAGACGCCGAGCAGGAAGCCGGCGCCTGTGTATCATCATTCTGCTTGTCAGAAGCAGTGATCTCCAGAGCTCCCTTGTTCCTGTTTCCGCAGTGTCTCCAGTGTCCCCAGTGTCTCCAGTGTCTCAGTGTTTCCTTGTGCCTCCAAGCGCCCGAGCGCCATCACGCACCTCCGTGCCTCCAAGCGCCCGAGCGCCATCACGCACCTCCGTGCCTCCGAGCGCCATCACGCACCTCCGTGCCTCCAAGCGCCCGAGCGCCATCACGCACCTCCGTGCCTCCAAGGCGCCCGAGCGCCATCAAGCACCTCCGTGCCTCCAAGCGCCCGAGCGCCATCAAGCACCTCCGTGCCTCCAAGCGCCCGAGCACCATCACGCACCTCCGTGCCACCAAGGCGCCCGAGCGCCATCAAGCACCTCCGTGCCTCCAAGCGCCCGAGCGCCATCAAGCACCTCCGTGCCTCCAAGCGCCCGAGCGCCATCACGCACCTCCGTGCCACCAAGGCGCCCGAGCGCCATCAAGCACCTCCGTGCCTCCAAGCGCCCGAGCGCCATCACGCACCTCTGTGCCTCCAAGCGCCCGAGCGCCATCACGCACCTCCGTGCCTCCAAGCGCCTGAGCGCCATCACGCACCTCCGTGCCACCAAGCGCCTGAGCGCCATCAGCACCTCCGGTGCCTCAGCACCACAGAACCTCAGCACCTTGGTGCCTACGCACCTTAGTACCACAGAACCTCAGCACCTCAGTACCTCGGTGTCTCAGCACCTCAGTGCCTTCAGTACCTCAATAATACCAGCACCTCTGTACCTCAGCACTTAGCACTTTTACTAGTCTTGTTTTTCAGGAGACCTTCATCATTCCTCCGTGCTTCCTGCTTACCGTCTTCATCCTGTATGAAGAAGACCTACATCCGGCCATCTCTATTGCGACCCAGTAGCGGTTCCTCTTCCCAGTCACCGGAAGAAGCCCCGAGTCCACAACACCCTTCGACCAGGTCAGTGATAGTATACACAGGCCTCATGGACCCGGGGAATCGGAACCCAGAAGCAAGTGCCATCCAAGATCTGGTTTCCCGTGTTCAGAGTCAGGAAGCGGCGCAAAACCAGGTGATGCGGTATCTCCAAGAACTATCCGGCAGGTTGGATCAAATTCAGGTTTCCCTGGCTTCAGTAGTTCCAGTTCCAGTTCCAGCTCCAGTACCCACTCCGGTAGTTGTTCCTGTTAATGCTCACGCAGTGTCCGGTACCAGGTCACGCCTTCAGCTTCCCACTCCCTCTCGCTACAACGGCAACCCGAAGAATTGCCGTGGTTTTCTTAACCAGTGCGAGGTGCAGTTTGAACTCCTCGCACACAATTTTCCCACGGATCGATCCAAAGTAGCATACATTATTTCCTTGCTTGAGGGTTCAGCGTTGGAATGGGTGTCTCCTTTATGGGAGCGATCTGATCCTTTGGTTTCCAACTACACTAATTTCATCTCATCTTTCCGCAGGATCTTTGATGAGCCTGGCAGAACGGCCGCTGCCTCTTCAGATCTTCTCAGAGTTCGACAAGGCTCTCGTTCAGTGAGTCAGTATGTGATTCATTTTCAGACCATAGCTTCCGAATTGCGCTGGGATAATGATGCCTTACGGGCCGCTTTCTGGAACAGGCTGTCCGACCGTCTTAAAGACGAATTGATTACAAGAGATTTGCCAGATTCTTTGGAACAGTTGATCTCGCTCTGTGTGAAAGTGGATCTCCGCATGCAGGAACGAGTTGGCGAACGTTCTCGGTCTGATCGGTGCAGATTCCGGGCTCCTCCGTCTAAACCATCGGTTACGACAGCTCCAGACGAACCCATGCAGATTAATCGGTCTCGACTGTCTCCAGAGGAGCGACAGCGTCGGCGTGAGAACAAACTTTGCCTCTACTGTGGAGCCGCGGATCACTTCCTCAAGTCTTGCAAAGCTCGCCCGGGAAACGGGCAATCCTAGCCTGTTCTGGGGAAGTCAAGCTGGGTGTGGTTTCTCAATCTTCTCCAGAAGTGGACTGTTTACTCTCAGTATCTTTGTCTACTAAAACAAAAGTCAAGACCGTTATGGCTCTTTTGGATTCAGGTGCTGCGGGGAATTTTATTTCTCTTTCCTGCGCCCAGAGTTTGGGTTTGAAATTACAGCTGGTCGAGCGACCTATTACTATTACAGCCATTAACGGGGTTCAAATTCCTAACGCCTTGATTACGAGTCAGTCTGAGTCAATTCAGCTACAAGTGGGAGCTTTACATCATGAACAACTGAAGTTTCTAGTTATTCAGGAAATGTCTCATGATCTCGTTTTGGGTCTTCCCTGGCTCAGGCTACACAACCCTCATGTCGACTGGGGGTCGACACAAATAATTTCTTGGAGTCCTTTCTGCCGATTGAATTGTCTTACTCCTGTCGTTCCACTCCGTGCATCGGCCAAGTTGGACGTTGAGTTAGTTCCTGAGGCTTATCGAGAGTTTATGGATGTCTTCTCGGAACAGGCGGCTGATAAATTACCTCCGCATAGGGCTTGGGACTGTCCCATTGAGCTCATTTCTGGGAAAATACCTCCCCGAGGTCGCACTTATCCTTTGTCGGTTCCAGAGACACAAGCTATGTCTGAGTACATTAAGTCGAATTTGCAGAAGGGCTTCATCTGTCCCTCCACTTCTCCAGCGGGAGCTGGCTTCTTCTTTGTAAAAAAAAAAGATGGAGGGCTGAGACCATGCATTGACTATCGTGGTTTAAATGAAGTCACCATTAAAAACAAGTATCCTCTGCCGCTCATCACAGAGCTTTTCGATAGAGTGCGTGGAGCTCGAGTATTTACTAAGCTTGACTTAAGAGGAGCATACAACTTGATACGTATTCGTCAAGGAGATGAGTGGAAGACGGCTTTCAATACGAGAGACGGGCATTATGAGTACCTGGTAATGCCATTTGGCCTCAGCAACGCCCCCGCTGTCTTTCAAGGATTCATTAATGAAGTATTTCGGGATATGTTGTATCTGAATGTAGTAGTCTATTTGGATGACATTTTGATTTTTTCAAAGAATCTTCCTGAGCACCGACTACAGGTTAAGGAAGTACTCCTTCGGTTGCGCAAGAATCACCTTTATGGCAAGATCTCCAAGTGCACCTTTGAGGTTCCTTCTATTTCATTTTTGGGCTACATTATTTCTGGAACTGAATTGCGTATGGATCCGGAGAAACTTTCGGCCATCCGGGATTGGACTCAACCTCTTTCCTTAAAAGCAGTGCAACGATTTCTAGGATTCGCAAATTATTATCGGAAATTTATAAGAGGTTTCTCTACCATCGTGGCACCTATTACGGCTCTGACTAAAAAAGGGGCTGACCCAAGCAATTGGCCTTCTGAAGCAGTAGCAGCGTTCAAACAGTTGAAGACTGCCTTTATATCTGCTCCCGTACTTCAGCAGCCAGATTTCCTAAAACCATTCTTTTTGGAGGTTGATGCTTCCACGGTAGGCATAGGTGCTGTACTCTCGCAGTACGCCTCAGATGGGAAGTTGCATCCGTGTGGGTTTCATTCTCGCAAGTTCTCCCCTGCTGAACTAAATTACACCATCGGAGACAAAGAGCTACTGGCAATTAAATCTGCGTTGGAAGAATGGAGGTATCTTCTGGAGGGTGCTAAACACTTAATTACAATTTTTACGGACCACAAGAATTTACTGTATCTAAAGACGGCCCAATGTTTGAACCCCCGTCAGGCAAGATGGGCACTCTTCTTTACCAGATTTTCCTTTATCATCAAGTATCGGGCTGGAACTCTAAATACCAAGGCGGATGCCCTATCCCGTTCAGTGATGGCTTCCGATGAGGAGAATACAATGGGGAAGGCATTAATCCTCAGTCCCATCTCTATTTATGCAGCTCCCACTAGGTTGGGTCCTCCTCCTGGAAGAATGTCGGTACCAGTTAAATTTCGACCAAAACTGTTGCAGTGGGCACACACTTCTAAGTTTTCTGGTCATCCGGGAGTTCAGAAAATGTGGGAATTTCTGCGAAGATCATACTGGTGGGACACTATGAAAAAAGATGTTCAAGAGTATGTCAATTCGTGTCCTCAATGTGCTCAGCACAAAACTCCACATCTGCCGCCTGCGGGTTTGTTGCATCCTTTATCCATTCCTAAAAGGCCTTGGACTCATATCTCGATGGACTTTGTTACTGAATTACCGCTCTCTAAGGGTCATAACACCATTTGGGTGATCATTGACCGATTCTCTAAGATGGCACATTTTATTCCGTTGACCGGATTACCCTCCGCTTCCAAGTTGGCCCTGTTATTTATCCAAGAGCATTTCCGCCTGCACGGGTTACCTCTGGAAATAGTCTCAGATCGGGGAGTACAGTTTACAGCGAGATTCTGGAGAGCCCTCTGTTCAACTCTACAAATTAAGCTCAAATTCTCTTCTGCTTACCATCCACAGACTAATGGGCAAACTGAACGCGTCAATCAGGATCTAGAGACTTTTCTCCGTATTTACCTTTCCCCTTCTCAAGATAACTGGGTGGAGTTGTTGCCGTGGGCTGAGTTTGCCCACAACCATCTTTATCATTCTTCTACTGGTGAGTCTCCATTCTTTATTAATTATGGATTTCATCCCCAAGTTCCGGAGTTGCCCATTTGTCCTCCAGAGGAAGTTCCTGCTGCAGCCTCAACTCTCCGACATTTCACTCAAATTTGGAGCCGAGTTCATGCCAATCTTAAGAGGGTTTCCGGTCGCTATAAATTCTTTGCGGATAGGAAACGACGAGCAGCTCCTCAATATAAGGTTGGTGACAAGGTATGGCTCTCTACCCGCAATCTTCGTTTGAAAGTACCCACCATGAAATTTGCCCCAAGGTTCATTGGTCCTTTCTCAGTGCGGCAAGTCTTGAACCCGGTCGTTTGCAAGTTGGAGTTGCCTTCCAACCTTCGAATTCCAAACTCCTTCCACGTCTCTCTCCTCCGCCCCCTCATTCTAAATCGGTTCCACTCAGCATCTCCTAGGCCAACTACTACAGTGTCTGAAGCTGGGACAGAATTTGAAATCAAAGCTATTCTTGACTCTCGTTATTTTCATAAAAAATTACAGTACTTGGTAGAGTGGAAAGGTTATGGTCCTGAAGAGAGAAGTTGGATCAATGCTACTGAGGTAATGGCTCCCCGACTGGTTCGAATCTTCCATTCCAGACATCCAACTAAACCCGGAAAGTGTCCAGGGGCCACTCCTGGAGGAGGGGGTACTGTCACACCCCGCGGGCAGCGGCGGCCGCGCTTACCTCTGCGGGTGTCCTGGATGGCCTGGCGTCTCTCCCCTCCGGCGGCCTCGGGGGTCCGGCGTCGGGTCGGCGGGTCTCTCCGGCGGCTCCCGGAGCGAGGGCGCCGCCATGCTGCTCTAGATTAGGTAGGCGGAGCGGGGCTGACGTCATCTGCCCGCTCCACCAATCAGACTAAGGCGGGAGGTTCAAAGCCAGACGCCGAGCAGGAAGCCGGCGCCTGTGTATCATCATTCTGCTTGTCAGAAGCAGTGATCTCCAGAGCTCCCTTGTTCCTGTTTCCGCAGTGTCTCCAGTGTCTCCAGTGTCCCCAGTGTCTCCAGTGTCTCAGTGTTTCCTTGTGCCTCCAAGCGCCCGAGCGCCATCACGCACCTCCGTGCCTCCAAGCGTCCGAGCGCCATCACGCACCTCCGTGCCTCCAAGCACCCGAGCGCCATCACGCACCTCCGTGCCTCCAAGCGCCTGAGCGCCATCACGCACCTCCGTGCCTCCAAGGCGCCCGAGCGCCATCAAGCACCTCCGTGCCTCCAAGCACCCGAGCGCCATCAAGCACCTCCGTGCCTCCAAGCGCCCGAGCGCCATCACGCACCTCCGTGCCACCAAGGCGCCCGAGCGCCATCAAGCACCTCCGTGCCTCCAAGCGCCCGAGCGCCATCACGCACCTCCGTGCCTCCAAGCGCCCGAGCGCCATCACGCACCTCCGTGCCTCCAAGCGCCTGAGCGCCATCATGCACCTCCGTGCCACCAAGGCGCCTGAGCGCCATCAGCACCTCCGGTACCTCAGCACCACAGAACCTCAGCACCTCGGTGCCTCCGCACCTTAGTACCACAGAACCTCAGTACCTCGGTGTCTCAGCACCTCAGTGCCTTCAGTACCTCAATAATACCAGCACCTCTGTACCTCAGCACTTAGCACTTTTACTAGTCTTGTTTTTCAGGAGACCTTCATCATTCCTCCGTGCTTCCTGCTTACCGTCTTCATCCTGTATGAAGAAGACCTACATCCGGCCATCTCTATTGCGACCCAGTAGCGGTTCCTCTTCCCAGTCACCGGAAGAAGCCCCGAGTCCACAACACCCTTCGACCAGGTCAGTGATGCTGTCTTAGAGGCAGAGGCCACGGGTCCTCTGTGAGCATTTCTTGCAGATCTGGATACCAAGTCCTTCTTGGCCAATCCGGAACAATGATTATTGTTCTCACTCCTCTTTTTCTTATGATTCTCAGCACCTTGGGTATGAGAGGAAGAGGAGGAAATACATAGACCGACTGGAACACCCACGGCGTCACCAGTGCGTCCACAGCTATCGCCTGAGGGTCTCTTGACCTGGCGCAATACTTCTGTCTTGTTGAGGCGGGACGCCATCATGTCCACCTGTGGCAGCTCCCACCGACTTGCAACCTGCGCGAAGACTTCTTGATGAAGTCCCCATTCTCCCGGGTGGAGGTCGTGCCTGCTGAGGAAGTCTGCTTCCCAGTTGTCCACTCCCGGAATGAACACTGCTGACAGTGCGCTTACGTGATTCTCCGCCCAGCGAAGAATTCTGGTGGCTTCTACCATCGCCACCCTGCTCCTTGTGCCGCCTTGGCGGTTTACATGAGCCACTGCGGTGATGTTGTCTGACTGAATCAGAACTGGGTGGTCGCGAAGTAGGGACTCCTCTTGGCGTAGGGCGTTGTATATGGCCCTTAGTTCCAGGATGTTGATGTGGAGGCAAGTCTCCTGACTTGACCAAAGACCTTGGAAATTTCTTCCCTGTGTGACTGCCCCCCACCCTCGGAGGCTTGCATCCGTGGTCACCAGGACCCAGTCCTGAATGCCAAATCTGCGGCCCTCGAGGAGGTGAGCACTCTGCAGCCACCACAGGAGAGACACCCTGGCCCTGGGGGATAGGGTGATTAACCGATGCATCTGAAGATGTGATCCAGACCATTTGTCCAGTAGATCCCATTGAAAGGTCCTCGCATGGAACCTGCCGAAGGGAATGGCCTCGTATGATGCCACCATCTTTCCCAGGACTCGCGTGCAGTGATGCACCGACACCTGTTTTGGTTTCAATAGGTTTCTGACCAGTGTCATGAGCTCTTGAGCCTTCTCCATCGGGAGATAAACCCTCTTCTGGTCTGTGTCCAGAATCATGCCCAGGAAGGGCAGACGAGTCGTAGGAATCAACTGCGACTTTGGAATATTTAGAATCCAGCCGTGTTGTCGTAACACTTCCAGAGAGCGTGCTACGCTGATCAGCAACTGCTCTCTGGACCTCGCCTTTATGAGGATATCGTCCAAGTATGGGATAATTGTGACCCCTTGCTTCCGCAGGAGTACCATCATTTCTGCCATTACCTTGGTAAATATTCTCGGTGCCGTGGAGAGACCAAACGGCAACGTCTGAAATTGGTAATGGCAATCCTGTACCACAAATCTGAGGTACGCCTGATGAGGTGGATAAATGGGGACATGAAGGTATGCATCCTTTATGTCCAGAGACACCATAAAATCCCCCCCTTCCAGGCTTGCGATGACCGCTCTGAGCGATTCCATCTTGAACTTGAACCTTTTCAGGTATATGTTCAGGGATTTTAAATTCAATATGGGTCTGACCGAACTGTCCGGTTTCGGTACCACAAACATGTTCGAATAATAACCCTTTCCTCGTTGAAGGAGGGGAACCTTGACCACCACCTGTTGGAGATACAATTTGTGAATTGCAGCTAACACTATTTCCCTCTCTAAGGGGGAAGCTGGCAGGGCCGATCTGAGGTATCGGTGAGGGGGCATCTCTTTGAATTCCAGCTTGTATCCCTGAGACACAATATCGATTGCCCAGGGATCCACCTGTGAGTGAACCCACCGGGCCTGGCTCCGCCTGTGGAGCCCCAGCGTCATGCGGTGGATTTAGTGGAAGCCGGGGAGGACTTCTGTTCCTGGGAACTAGATGTGTTGTGCAGCTTCCTTCCTCTGCCCCTGCCTCTGGCAAGAAAGGACGGCACCTCGGACTTTCTTGCCTTTTTGTGATCGAAAGGACTGCATTTGGTAATACGGTGCTTTCTTAGGCTGTGAGGAAACATATGGCAAAAAATTTGACTTTCCAGCAGTAGCTGTGGAGACCAGGTCCGAGAGACCCTCCCCAAACAATTCCTCACCCTTGTAAGGTAAAACCTCCATGTGCCTTTTTGAGTCGGCATCACCTGTCCATTGCCGAGTCCACAGGACCCTTCTGGCAGAAATCGACATTGCATTTATTCTAGAGCCCAGCAGGCTAATGTCTCTTTGAGCATCTCTCATATATAGGACAGCGTCTTTTATATGCCCCAGGGTCATTAATATAGTATCCTTGTCTAAGGTATCAAGTTCCTCAGATAAGGTATCCGTCCATGCTGCTACAGCACTACACACCCAGGCCGACGCAATTGCCGGCCTTAGTGAGGTACCTGAATGTGTATAAATGGACTTCAGGGTACCCTCTTGCTTTCTATCCGCAGCATCTTTTAGGGTGGCCGTATCCTGTGACGGCAGGGCTACCCTCTTGGATAAGCGTGTTAAAGCTTTGTCCACCCTAGGGGAGGATTCCCAGCGTAACCTGTCCGTTGGCGGGAAGGGATACGCCATAAGCATCCGTTTGGAAATCCGCAGTTTTTTATCTGGAGATTCCCAAGCCTTTTCACATAACTCATTTAGCTCGTGTGAAGGGGGGAAGGTCACCACCTGCCTTTTGTTCCCCCCATACATATGAACCCCCTTGTCAGGGACTGGGGTTTCCTCTGTGATGTGCAACACATCCTTAATTGCTATAATCATATAACGGATGGATTTAGCCAATTTAGGCTGTAACTTTGCATCATCGTAATCGACACTGGAGTCAGAATCCATGTCGGTATCTGTGTCAACAATTTGGGATAGTGGGCGCTTCTGAGACCCTGACGGCCTCTGCGACATAGGATCAGGCACGGGCTGAGACCCTGACTGTCCTAAGGTTTCAGCTTTATCCAACCTTTTATGTAAGGAATTAACATTATCATTTAAAACCTTCCACATATCCATCCAATCAGGTGTCGGCGCCGTCGGCGGAGACACCACATTCATTTGCTCCCGCTCTGTTTCCACATAGCCTTCCTCGTCAAACATGTCGACACAAGCGTACCGACACACCACACACACAGGGGATGCTCTTTTTGAAGACAGTTCCCCCACAGGCCCTTTGGAGAGACAGAGAGAGAGTATGCCAGCACACACCCCAGCGCTATATAACCCAGGAATCACACAGTAACTTAGTGTTAACCCAGTAGCTGCTGTAATAATGATTTTTGCGCCTAATTATGTGCCCCCCCTCTCTTTTGTACCCTCTTCTACCGTGTATCTGCAGGGGAGAGCCTGGGGAGCTTCCTCTCAGCGGAGCTGTGGAGAAAAAATGGCGCTGGTGAGTGCTGAGGAAGAAGCCCCGCCCCCTCAGCGGCGGGCTTCTGTCCCGCGTTTATGTACAATATTATGGCGGGGATCATATATATATATATATACAGTGCCCAACTGTATATATGTCAAACTTTTGCTAAGAGGTCCTAATTGCTGCCCAGGGCGCCCCTCCTGCGCCCTGCACCCTTACAGTGACCGGAGTATGTGGGTGTAGTGTGGGAGCAATGGCGCACAGCTGCAGTGCTGTGCGCTACCTCAGTGAAGACTGAAGTCTTCTGCCGCCGATTTCGAAGTCTTCTTGCTTCTTTCACCCGGCTACTGTCTTCCGGCTCTGCGAGGGGGACGGCGGCGCGGCTCCGGGATCGGACGACGAGGGTGAGATCCTGTGTACGATCCCTCTGGAGCTAATGGTGTCCAGTAGCCTAAGAAGCAGGACCTATCTGCAGAGAGTAGGGCTGCTTCTCTCCCCTCAGTCCCACGATGCAGGGAGTCTGTAGAGGGAGGAGCCAGAGCACACCAGAATCCAAATTCTTTCTTAAAGTGCCCATGTCTCCTGCGGAGCCCGTCTATTCCCCATGGTCCTTACGGAGTCCCCAGCATCCACTAGGACGTTAGAGAAAAGATGCTTGATAGTGAAATGTGAGTGTTCCCCATTACACCTTGTGTAAAGAGGCAAGTAAAAGTGTGACAAAGTGGAGAACGGCGGAGCACGGCAGACAAAGGACACTTACCTGAGGAAATGGCAGATCTGCATTTTTCTTTGGTTTTGCGCAGCTTCCCTGTAGGTAATTGGTCATTAAGGAATTAAACACAAATACTAGGAGAGCAGGCTAGCACAATGAGCACCTATAGCAATTCTGACCCCATCCCAACAAGGCTAAGGATATAGTTGTAGAAGTTTCCGTGCAAACTCAGGTGACGGCACCACCCAACTGTGCATGACGAGGATCATGTGAACGGTGTCTTCATTTCTCCAAAGCTTTCCATCCACATCTTCTCAGACATGAGAAACAGAGTAAGGCAAAGGTCAATACAATATATAGGGTTGGGTAGACGATCCCGATGCACGGGATGACGGCAGTCAGAATACCGACGCTGGCATTCTTGATGATGAAGATCCCAACAGGGGTGAGTTATAGTTGTATTCTAACTCACCCCACTAACCCTCCCTGTCCACAGCCTAACCCTAACCATCCGCATTAGTGCCTAACCATAAGCTACCTGGTAAGTGCCTAAACCTAACCCCCCACTCCGCACAGCCTAATCCTAACCCCTTAGTGTCTAAACCTAACCTTACCCCGCAGCCTAACCCTAATGTCCCATGTATACTTACCTTCGGGATCCCGGTTGTCGGGATTCTGACATCGGGATCTAGATGTTTTCTGGATTCCGGTGTCGGTGTTCTGATGGGTCTCAGGATTCCGGCGCTGGTATTTCGGCTGCCAGTATCCCAACAGCTGGGATATTGAACGTAACCCTATTTAACATCCGTGTCACTAATGATAATACATTTGATAAGTGATATCATATTTGACATCCCATCTGCATACTTAAATGATAGCTAGAAAATGATTGGTCCTCAAGAGGTTTAATATAACGCGTTGGGTAGAGAATGCCGGCACTGGGAATGCCGATGGTCAGAATACCGACCGCGGCATCTCGCTGCTCGTAATCACGACAGGGGAAGGTAAGTATACTTACCTTCCCCAAATGTCCCCCTATCCCTCCCTCCCAACAGCCTGAAACTAACCTCCCCCACCCCGCAGACTAACCCTAACCTCCCCCCGGTGGTGCCTGAACCTAACTCCCCCTTCCCGCAGCCTAAACCTAACCCTACCCCCCGCAGCCTAACCCTCAGGGTGGGGTGCCTAACCCTAAACCCCTCTCCCCACAGCCTAACCCCCCCGGCATGCAGCCTAACCCTAACCCCCCCGGGATGCAGCCTAACCCTAACCCTCCCCCGCAGCCTAAACATAACCTTCCCCCTCCTCGTGGCTTACCACTTGCGTGTCCCAGACGTTGCTCGTTCGGGATCCCGGCGGTTGTGATTCTGGTGCCGGGCAGGTGACCCTGTTGGGTTTCCGGCGTCTGTATTTCGACTGCCGGGATCCCAACAGCCGGGATCCTGACCGCATCCCAATATAACAGGTAGTACACTATTTACCAAATGACTGAATGCATTTCTCCATCAGTTCTTCCAGACTGCAGCCCTTCCCCAGCTGGGCCAGGGTAACAGTCACCAGAGCCTGGTTAATATCAGCAGGACTTGGGCAGGTCATCCTTCTCCTCCTCCTGTTCTGACTATGTCGGCTCTTAACAAGAAGGCAGACTCCATTGCTGCTTACGGTTTGGTTTGAAATGTCTAGGCGAGGTTTTCTGTAAAAGGAAAAGATGATCACAGGCGTAAACCTTACAAGATACACGTCGCAAATTCAGTCTTATATCTTCTGCTACAGTACGTGCCTTTTTCTTGTATATTTTTTTAACTACTGTTAAGAGTGACGGTCAGATCAAATCTCACTGAAAAAGGAGATTTATGGTAGACTTACCATTGTTAAATCTCTTTCTGCGAGGTAGATTGGTTCCACAGGGAAAACATTGGGGTGTAGAGATGGATCTTGATCCACAGGCACCAACAGGCTAAAGTTTTAGACTGTCCCAGGATGCATTGGGGCCTCCTCTATAACCCAACCTCCAGGCACTGGAGCTCAGTTTTGTTAACCAGTCCAATGCAGGAGCAGGTAAAAGAGAAGGCAGATGTTAGTCACATAGAACCACGTTCTCATGACAGGAGAAGGGACCAGCGGCTAATGCCATACAAACCCATAGACGCTAGGTGCGTCAGGGCAGGCGTCCTGTGGAACCAATGTACCTCACAAAAAGAGATTTAACAAAATGTTAAGTCTACCATAAATTTCCTTTTTCTGCAGCGGGGTACATTGATTTCCACAGGGAAAACATCAGGGATGTCCTAAAGCAGTTACTCATGGGAGGGGACGCGCAGTAGCGTGTATGAGAACCCGGCGTCCAAAGGAAGCATCCTCGGAGGCGGAAGTATCAAAGGCATAGAACCTAATGAACGTGTTCACTAAGGACCACGTAGCCACCTTGCACAACTGTTCAGCGGACGCGCCTCAGCGGGCCACCCAGGAAGGTCCAGCAGACCGAGTAGAATAGGCTTTAATAGCAGCAGGACCTGGAAGACCAGCCTGTGCGTATGCTTGTGCACTCACCATTCCAATCCATCTAGCCACGTTTGTTAAAACCAAAAAGTACAAAAAAGGGTATCTGACCTCCTAGTAGAGGCAGTCCTCTCCACGTAAATATGGAGAGCCCGTACCACATTCAGAGATAAAAGCCGGAAACACAGTCTCTTGGTTAAGATGGAAAGATGACACTACCTTAAGTAGATAACCAGGGAGAGTCCTAAGAACTGCCCGGTCATGGTGAAAAATCAGAAAGGGTGGATGACAGGACAAAGCGGCTAAGTCAGACACCCTCCAGGCAGAGGCAATAGCCAGTAGGAACAGGACCTTGACCGTGAGCCATGTAAGGTCCACTGACTCAAGAGGTTCAAATGGAGACTTGCAGGGCATTCAGGACAACAGACAGATCTCATGGAGCCACAGAAGGGACATAGGGAGGTTGAATCTGTAAAACAGCCTGAGTGAAAGTATGAATGTCAGGAATAGACTCAATTTTTCTCTTAAACCACACCGACAAGTCAGACATATGAACCTTGAGGGAGGCCAGACGAAGGCCTAAATCTATGCCTTGTTGTAAAAAAGCCTGAAGTCTGGAAGCACTGAATTTGTAAGCATCGTAATTCTTAGCAGCACACCAGGTGAAGTAAGAATTCCAGACCCTGTAATAAATCCGTGCAGATGCCGGTTTGCGGGCCTTCAGCATAGTTTGGATAGCCGAAAGTTCCATGGAATTGCCAATGCGTCCACGAATGCTGCTTGAGGATCCCTGGTTCCTGATCCGAAGACCGGAATTTTGTGATTGTGTTGAGACGCCATCAGGTCTACATCTGGTAGGCCCCACTTGTCCACTGGGAGTTGAACCACCGGTACCACCACTCCTGTATCCAGGAGGGAACTCACAACCAATTGTAGATATTGCGCCTTTATCGGATACAAAGGGGTAACCATTGTGCAAAACTGGTGAGGGGGACGCCTCTTGAAAGAGACTGCATACCCATGAGAGACAACTTCTCGCACCCATGCGTCTGAAGTGGTCATTAACCGGACCTGGGTGAATCGCAGAAATCAGCCTCCCACCCTGGGGACCCCCAGGGGGAGGCCTATCCCGTTATGCAGCAGGCTTGTCACGTTTAGAAGCAGGATTCCTGCCCAGGATTGTTAGGCCTTGGGCTTAGTGGTTTTTGGGAGCACGAGATAATCTCGGGTATGCCTGACCTTCGCTTTCCCTTGAGGCCGAAAGCAGGGGAAAAGTGGTACCTTTTGCCCTCTGTGCAGAAGGAGTAGCATTTGAGAGAAAGGCAGACATAGTAGTCGCCCATCCAGACCAGTGATGTGCGGTAAGCTCAGTGGCTGGGGAGGCACTGACAGCTCCACCTCCCCACCTCGGATCCCTGTCTGCCACTAATACTATCGCGTCCTGCCGCTAATACTATCGCGTCTTGCCGCCCGCACCTACACCACATCCCGCCACCCGCACCTCCGCCGCACCCACAGAGTGATGACAGCGGATCCAGTGATTGATCCGCTGGCCAATCACTGCGGCCTCACGGACAGGGGCGTGCTTTCATGGGTTGAAATCACGTCCCTGTATGAAAGCGGCATTTCTAATGGTGCCTGTCACACATCGCAGGCAGCGGCGGCCGCGCTTGTCCCTGCGGGTGACTTGGACTGCCCGGCGCCTCTCTCCCCCCGGCGGTCTCCGGGTCCCGGCGGCGTGTCGGTGTGTTCCTCCGGCGGCTTCCCGGAGCGAGGGCGCCGCCATCGTAAGTGTGGTCAGGGAGGCGGAGCAGGACTGACGTCACCTGCCTGTCTGCATCTCCGTGTCTCCAAGCATCTCCGTGCCTCCAAGCACTTCCGTGCCTCCAAGCATCTCCGTGCCTCCAAGCATCTCCGTGCCTTCAAGCACTTCCGTGCCTCCAAGCACTTCCGTGCCTCCAAGCATCTCCGTGCCTCCAAGCATCTCCGTGCCTCCAAGCATCACCGTGCCTCCAAGCACTTCCGTGCCTTCAAGCATCTCCGTGCCTCCAAGCATCTCCGTGCCTCCAAGCACTTCCGTGCCTCCAAGCATCTCCGTGCCTCCAAGCACTTCCGTGCCTCCAAGCATCTCCGTGCCTCCAAGCACTTCCGTGCCTCCAAGCATCTCCGTGCCTCCAAGCATCTCCGTGCCTCCAGCACCTCAGTGCCTCCAGCACCTTAGTGCCTCCAGCACCACAGTGCCTCAGCACTCAGCATCACTGTGCCTCCGGCACCTCAGTGCCTCAGCACTCAGCATCACTGTGCCTCCGGCACCTCCGTGCCTCAATACCTGTGCCTCCAGCACCTCAGTGCCTCAGCACTCAGCATCTCTGTGCCACCGACACCTCCGTGCCTCAATACCGGTGTCTCCAGCACCTCAGTATCTCCAGTACCTCTGTGCCTCAGCATTCAGTATCTTTACAAGTCTTGTCTTTCAGGAAACCTTCAAGTATTCTTCCGTGCTTCCTGCCTGCCGTTTTAATCCTGCATGAGGAAGACCTACATCCGGCGATCTCTACTGCGACCCAGTAGCGGTTCCTCTTCCCGGTCATCGGAAGAAGCCCCGAGTCCACAACACTCCCAAATCAGGTCAGTGATAGTGCCGCTTTCCTATGTATTTTCAATGGGCTTTTACTGCCCATGGCTTGGCCCCGCCCGCGCCCGCCCCCCGCTCCCACACCTTTCCCATTGACAATGGGAGGCACCACGATCGGTGCCTCCAAACCCCATTTAAATAGTAATAATGATTAGATTAATATAAAGGAGATACTTACTGTATGACACAGAATATGTGTCATAAGTATCTTCCTTGTATTATTTTAATCACTAATGACAGGGAAGGCACTGCCTCCCCTGACTGCACGTCCCTGATCCAGACCCAATTTTTAATTAGGTCTTCCCCTAATAGGATGTCCCCAGTAAAGGGAAATACCTCCAAGGACTTTTGGAGTCCAGTTCCACCTTCCATGACCTCAACCACAGAATATGGCGAGCCAGGACAGACGTATTTGACGCCTTGGCAGCCTACACACCCGCCTCAGGGAACACCTCCTGGTGTAAAAAAGTTGGCGGTGGTATTGCGAGACAGGGAATGTCTGGCATTGTCAGAGATATCCTCGGGCAGCTCATCCTCTAATGCCTGATCCAGTCATCAATCTATTTTGCAGCCCCAAGAGGACGCAATCGTGGTCTATGTACAACACCTGTCAGGGAGTAATAGACTTCAGGCATCCCTCCACACACTTATCTGTCGGTTCCTACATTGAGGGGAAAGTGGTGACAGGCAGAGTGAACGGCACCCAAGATGTGCGACACTTTAGTTCACTAGTAGTGAATTACCCACTTTTTATATAACTCTGCAGGGAGAAGATAGCAAGCTAATGCCCGTTGCGGACAGGGGGAATGTCTTCCCAGGATTAGACCAGGGGTCTTGTCGGATGTCCACTTAATGGTCAGATTGTGGTAACAGAGTTTTCATTACCTTCTGACATGTGAACATATCCGTTTGCTTAACCACAGTAAGGGAATCCACTTATCAGTGATTTGAAGGATTTGCTTACTAGTAACCACAAGGGCAGTGGCATCATTTAGCAATGAAGAATCCTTGTCAGAAACACCTAATATAGGGACAGACAGGACATCGTATTCCCCCTCTCTTCAGATAAAATGTCAGAGAGATTATTGGATAGGGAGGAGGAAGCAGACCGCTTTAGAAGACCCAGAGACACGAGAGTGACCTGGCATTGAGTTTTGCCTGACCAAGGAATAAGTCATACACTGCAACCTGTGAGGCAAAGTTATTCCCGCCCAAAGCGGAGTAACCATAGGGACATCAGTGACTGTAATGTGACAGGTGGTCCATAGGGGGCATAAAGCGTTCAACTAGAATACCCAGTAGGTTTGAGCCCAGGACAGCTTCTGATTGGTTACAGAAGCTACGGACTAACTGGGAAATGTATGAGACATAGTACACAGACCATTACACAAACTTCCCCCTCAGGTAAATCCGTTGTGCATGCTCTGCAAGATGCAGGACCGTCCCCAGATTTACTGCCCTACATGTTAGACATTATACACAAATGCAACAGAGAGCGGTTTAGTACAATGAAGCCAGACAGAGTACAATACCTGCGAATAAATCCGTTAGCATGTGACTGAGTACCCAGTACACATCACCTGCGAATAAATCCGGTATTATATGACTGAGTACACAGTAGAATACACGTAATAGGTAAATACTGTGACGCTCTATATATTGACCCAGACGCACCTAGTCCCCTAGGGTACAGAATACAGTGATAGACATATCTGGGATACACCGCAGTGAAATCACATAGCAGATACAGGCACACATAGTCACATTTGCAATGCAGATAATTATTTTCATGACAATAAAATTGCATTGGATTATCATGTGAACACATATATATATATATATATATATATATAAAACAATGCACGGTCTGAGACCGGATGTATATATCAGAATACTCGTACAATATATTCTGGCACAGGTACACTTGTTCTTAACTAACACTGTCTTAATATTGACATGTAGCATACTTAAGTGTTTGTAAATCACGGCGCTGATGTACTGACGGGTTTACAAGGGAGACCTTGCCCTGCAGTCCCGGAGACCAGTCACAGCTATTTTAGAAAATGGCGCCCAGCGTCTCAATCAGGGAGTGAGGGAGAGTGTGAGGCAGCTCCAGGCGGGAACACTTACTAGTAGAATGGCGCCCTGGGCTGGGGAATGGGCTACAGGTCAAGGGCCTTCTCCCCTATGCTGGCCTCCACCACCTGGTACTAAGGAGTCTTATTAAAGTGGACATTAACATATCCGACCTGTATTCCTCTGCCCTGGTGGATATAGTGGGGTCCCTGCTCTGTTACAGTGTCCACGCCAGCGTCGCAGTCCGTCTCCGCCTGGGGGAACCTCTTACCTCCTCCCTTCTGTAGCAGCCACGTGAACCAGGAGAGCGCCTGCGACCATGTGCCTAGAGCCGGAGCGTCTCCGCCGCAAGTACCCGGGAACAGAGCCAGCGGGAGTATGCAACGCCGCTGGGGAGGTGACGGAGCCACAGCACAAAATGTCACCCTGACATGTAAGTGCTGCGGCCCTTGAAGTCTTCAAAAAGCTTTTTCAGGGCTGCCCAGTGCAGCCCCCCTGTTAAGTGACCTGCTTCTGCAGGCACCAACTCGAAACTGAGCTCCAGTACCTGGAGGCGGGGTTATAGAGGAGGCCCCATTGCATCCTAGGACAGTCTAAAGCTTTAGCCTGTTGGTGCCTGTGGATCAAGATCCATCTCTACACCCCCCGATGTTTTCCCTGTTGAAACCAATGTATCCCACTGCAGAAGCCATGTATCATTCAGTCTATCAGTGTCACGTACACTGAAGAGCACCAGTCAGGCAGTGTCACACAGGAAAGGAGAGATGATCAAAAATTTTAATATAGTACAAAACCCTTTTCACCAGTTGCCCGACCCAGAACCTGTTTATGGCACAATCGGCTATGGAACCTGGTTCAAAAATTTGCAGCTGATCTTGCTGAAAATTTGAATAAACAATACAACTTATTACCTTTTTTATTTTAAATAAAAACAAATTTTAAACAATAACACTTTTATTCTTAGTTAAGAAAAGTATTTTAATTTTTAGTTTCTAACCGAGTTGTGAACATTACAGTTTGCTATTTGCAATAAAATAGAAATTTATCTATCTTCCAAAATTGTTATAATTTAACTCGGAGGACTGTGTACCAGCTCACACATGTTCAACCTTCTTGGTTTTAGAAACAGTTAAAACATTCTAGAAATTCAGGGGAATTTCTGAACTGATTCAATAGTTTGAGTACTAGTACAGGAAGGTGAGCACCACACAGTCTGTTAGAGGCCTAGAGGTGGAGGCATCAATGTATAAAACGGGTGCGATACAATATCTCAGCGCTCCGGATGCCAGCGGTCACCTGACTGACCCCTCATCCCGAACCCGAGAATCCGACACGTTTGGGGGAGGCAAGTAGGCTCTACAACCCTGAGGATGACCACAGAATAGTAACCATTACACAGCAAAAGTTCATCGACCTGTCATTAGGTAATCGAGATCTATACCATAATCACTGGCTAGTTTTCCCAGCATCAATCAACATAAATCCCCCCAAACTGCCTTTTTATACCTTCGGCCAGTGCTTCTCAAACTGTGTGCCATGGCAGCCTGGGGTGTCTCAGGGCACTTGCGGGGGTGCCTTGGATTGGCGATCCAGGGCCAATTCAAATTATTTATGGCCAATGTAATAGGCAAAACCAGTGCTGGTGGCTGCCAATCATAAAATATGTGGACAACAGAAGTGAATCCTGTCCCTCACTACACAATTAAACCCAAGGATAACACAATTTACTTAGTTTAATATGTCTTTCTAAATTTCTCAATAAGACACTTTTCGGCCTAGGGGTGCCATGAAAATAATTTGATACTCTAGGGCTCCGTGATTCAAAAAAGTTTGGGAACCACTGCCTTAGACTCCTTCTCCCCTTCCCATACTGACACTTCCACCTTGCCCTTAAAAGGGAGCTCCTCACAGGTTGATCAATCACATGCTGTCAGCTGCCCCAGGCTGGAGAGGAGAATTGCACTGATATTAATCAAGCAGGTAAGACACACATCTCCTATGCTCCAAATGCATGGTTTTCCTGGGCTCAACAGATAAACACCCCTGGTTCCTCTGTAGCACACTGCCCCTATTGCCACAGTGCCTATGCCGGTCACCACGCATTTCGCACATATCATACCTTATAACCTGATAGGTGGAATGGGGTGAAGATAGTAACTGAGCACGTAGTTGAAAAAACATGCCTGTTATCTTTTTCACCAACTACAGGACACATTCAGTTACAAACTGATGATGATTACTTGTCGGAAGGTAGACAGATACAGTATGCTGCCAATGCAGAGATGTATGCGTCTCTGCATACGTGTAAAAATACTCTCGGTCTGATTCTGACGTTATATTGCTGAAGGACATATTTGTGTGATTCTTGTTCACTGCTCTTACGCCTATGTCACACTGTGCATACGCCCTGATTGTGTTCGCAGTGGTAGGTGCGATTTCTGATGCACACACGGAGACGTACACTGCATATGTATTAGACGTTGCTGGGTAGTGACTGGGAGCAGATGTACGGATTTGGTCCTTATGGTCCTGTCACTGAAGTGTTTGCGTATACACACCTTCAGATGCATGGATGTACACCATGGAAAGGCTGTGTAGCGGCTTTTACACAAAGTGGCAGATGCGGCTGCTGCATCTAACTCAGAATCAGGCCCTCCGTAATTTTCACCCATTTTGCTTCCGACTATCAGCTCCAATATCACACATAGGGCTCCATTTAACAAAAATGCTAATTGTCTGCATCATATTTTGTTTAGCATCACTGCGATACCGATGTTTAACATCACCAACCTGTTTGGCGCGACCATCGCTGTCTTCCTCCTCCTCCGGCAGCCTGCCCGGCAGTGGGTTGCTGACTAATGAGCATGTGCTTCAACGAGCTGGAGACTCAGCTGAGCCTGGAAGGCTTCACTGGTACTGGAAAAGTTTTGCTGAGTCCCCAATGGGGACTGTGCCACTTATGTAATCTACAAATGACATCAGCTCAGCTGTACAGTCATAAATGGTGGTAAACTAAGCTAAGCTTACCGCTACTTGCTAAAGACTGCGTGGATGTCATAACCCTTCATAGGCATCAAAAATGAGCCCTAAAGGGATTATTAATAATTTTTAAGTGACGCCCATAGCAGGCCCAGCCTTTCAGTATAACACACGCAGAGGAGAGGATCAGTGTGTCACAGTAACACATACAGTAGGAGAAGACCAGTGCATTAATGTCGCACACACACATAAATCTGTCACACTCCCACAAAGCAGAAGAAGCAGATTTACATACTGTAACAGATGCTGTTCAGTAAAACTCTGCTGGTCTACACTTTTGCACAAGCTGCTATCACATTTGGGGTCATTCCGAGTTGATCGTAGCTGTGCTAAATTTAGCACAACTACGATCATCTTTCCTGACATGCGGGGGGACGCCCAGCACAGGGCTAGCCCGCCTCGCATGTCAGTCTGGCCCCCCGCGCAGAAGTGCAAAGGCATCGCACAGCGGCGATGCCTTTGCACTTCAGGAGTAACTCCCGGCCAGCGCAGCTTTAGCATGCTGGCCAGGAGCTACTCCTCGGCCCGCAGCGGCTGCATATGACGTCACGCAGCCGCTGCGGCCCGCCACCCGTTCGGTCCGGCCAGGCCTGCGTTGGCCGGTCCGCGCCTACGAAACGGCGGCCAAACGCTGCCGTTCCGCCCCGCCTCTGCCTGTCAATCAGGCAGAGGTGATCGCTGTCCTGCTACGGCCTTCGGCCGCCCCGCAGGCGCAGTAAGGCGCATGCGCAGCAGGGACCCGATCACTCTGCTGCGTTAAAACGCAGCGAGCGAACGGGTCGGAATGACCCCCATAGTCCCTCCCTATGTGATCTTACAGCTATAGTTTCACATCACCATTCAGTAGTACCTCTCGGATTAGCCTATCTGGCCTGTTCACTTGTCTAATGCTCTTTTTCAGAATTAGTCACCTTGCATAAAGTACTGTACATCTCCATAACTTACACAGTAAGCAGAAACCAAACCATATCAGGAACAGATGCCTTACACCCAGCTGAGAGGCTTGTGTAGTCCTTTAAAAGATGCCCCCTTAAAGTCCTGACATGCACTCAGCAGACATGAACTACAAAGTGACTGTCAGATCCACTAGCCAACTAGACTATCCGAGGCTCAGCACCCACAATCCCCGGCGTCTCACCCAAGATGGGCAACTCAATCTCACCTCTTGCTGTCTTTGCGATTCATGTTGCGGGAAGTCAGAAATGTAGAAGAAGGGTCCGGGGGTCTCTTCTCAGCTTCCTGGCCTACAGTTCTTCTGTGTGTGACCCCCGTGTCATTATTACACCCAGTTTTCAGAGATGGTGGGGACTCTGTGACAGGGGAGTGTCTCCGCTAGCACAGACTGATAAAGAGGAACTGCAGGGAACTGTGTCATTAGTAGCAAGGCTAGAATGCACACAGCTTTCATACTGAGTTTAACCAAAGACTTGCGAAACACTACATGCACCTCTCCGTGTCTAAAACATTTAACCCCTTCCCCGACTGCTCACTCTGATGTTAAATAAATAAAAAATTAGGCAACTCTGTTCTTCTAATGTAGGGAGCTGTAAAGGAGAGGACCTAACATATGATCTATTTACTAAGCCTTGGAGAGAGATAAAGTAGAAAGAGATAAAGTACCGACCAACCTGCTCCTGCGTGTATACATATGGTCACACCTATATTCTACTTGTAGCGCAGTACAAGTGGAGAGCTTCTCTCAATATCAGAAGAGGCAACCCCTGGAGATATCAGGCGATATTTTGCGCTGCTTAACACCATCCCTATAATTTTCTATTCAAACATAGGGACTCATTTATAAACGAGTGATAAAACTTGTTGTGTATGATAAATGGTGCTCCAGCCAATCGAGCAAAGCGAGACATGCAAGGGGACACGGAGCACTAATTGGGGTTCCTGGTCCTGTTACGGAAAAAACAATACCAAAAACATTTAAAAATCTCATGTCGACCTTTTCATGTGTCAGCCTGTTTCCAATGTCGACCAATAGTGGACAACCTATTGACTGTCGACCCATTAATCCATAACCATACTCACATTACCCTGCTCTGCATCCACATTACTCTGTTCTGCACTCACTTTGCCCTGATGTGTACTCACACCCCCCAGCTATGTACTCATATTACCCTGCTCTGCATTCACATTGCTCTGCACTCACTTTGCCCTGATGTGTACTCACACCCCCAGCTATGTACTCACATTACCCTGCTCTGCATTCACATTGCCCTGATGTGTACTCACACCCCCAGCTATGTACTCACATTACCCTGCTCTGCATTCACATTGCTCTGCACTCACACTGCCCTGATGTGTACTCACACACCCAGCTATGTACTCACATTGCCCTGCTCTGCACTCACATTGCCCTGATGTGTACTCACACCCAAGGGCGTAGCTACCATAGGTGCAGGCAGTGCAGCTGCTATGGGGCCCAGAGCTGAGAGGGGCCCACCTTCCCTGTCACAGTTACATGTGTTATATACAGGTGTGTAGCTACTATAGGTGCAGGGAGTGCAGCTGCTATGGGGCCCAGCACTGAGAGGGGCCCACCTTCCCTGTCACAGTAACATGTGTTATATACATTTTTTGCCATTGGGGCCTGCAATATATCTAGGTATGCCCCTGGACTTGCTCATTGTAGTGTGGTATAAAATGAACTGGAGGGCATTTTTTTATATTACATAATATGAACCGGGGCACTGTAATGAGGCACAATATGAACGGGGAGCACTGTTTATCACAATGTGAATTGGGGATACTGTGCGGCATAATGTGTACTGGCAGCTCTGAAATGTGACACAGGGTGAACTGAAGCACTACTACGATTCATAAAAGAAACTAGGGCACTACTATGGACATAACATTAAATAAAGCTCTACTATGGTTCAGAAAATTAACCAGGGCCCTATTATAGGGCATAAAATTAACAACTTCGGCAGAGAAGAGTTCTCTAGATGCATTGGGACGGGGGGCGCTTAAAATGTTGCTATGGGGCCCACAAAGTTCTGGCTACGCCCCTGTTCACACCCCCAGCTATGCACTCACATTACCCTGCTCTGCACTCACATTGCTCTGCACTCACATTACCCTGCTCTGCACTCACAATGATTACTCTACTCTGCACTCACATTACCCTGATGTGTACTCACACCACCAGCTCTGCATTCACATTACTCTGCTCTGCACTCACATTGCCCTGATGTGTGGAATCCAGCCCAGCTCTTTCTCACCTCTTAGAGGGGGTGTAAGAGGATATCCCAGCATGCACAGGGGTGCAATCATTTGGGTCAGGTAATAGGTGAGTGCTTTGCTTGGTGCTAGGAGAGTATTTCCTGTGCGAGCTGAAAAGGACAGACATGACAAAAGACACTGCATGTAAGACACACATGATTGTTTCATTAGTGAATACGGTCTGAAGTGATTAGTTGTAGTTATTTAGCACAAGGCTGAAGTAGCAGGGTTTTCATGTTAGTTACACACACTTAAAGGGATAATAAGCCTGATGTCTTGGAGTATGCACAGATATGCATAGACTCTATAACATGAAACCTGTAAGGTGTATTGCATTGTTTTACATTTATAACTCAAGTGAAAACTATTGTCCTCTGTTATCAGCCATTGTAGATGAGGCTCAAAGTGGAAGTTTCCCCCCACCCCTCACTTGCAGTCTTTGCACTTTGAAGATTTAACTCCCTTCCCAATAATAACACCTTAGGAAACCCTCCCTTGTGAGTTGTGACTGCTGGTTTATTAGTCAGTGTGGAGCTGCAGAGGTCCCTTCTATAGGTAAGTGCTGGGACCCTCCTAAATATACAGAGTGGCCGGGGTCCTCTCTAGATGGGCAGATTTTGGAGCACTACAGTCCCCAGCAAGCTCTGTTTACTGAATGTCTTAATAATATCCTTATTCCGTGTCGCATAATCCTCTTTAATAAATATGAACATTACCTCACAAAATAAAGATTGTGGGACTTGCATCCACTGCACAGAATAAGCGGAAAAGGGCTGTAGATGTAATCAGTATTGATGGGAAAAAAGGGACCTCTTCAGGGAAGACTGTCAACTAGGCACTAATACCATGCAATTATTGTTTATTTTTGATCATGTTTTCCCATAGAGGTGTGAGACTAACCCAAGCAAAGGCTTTCTCCTAATTATCCGATGTGTAGTAGTTGCACATGACAAAATACGTACATCCTAACCATACTGTATACTGGTCTCCTTTTAGTGCTATGGTGCAACACGTATCATGCCTGCATAAGGCAAATACTATACATTACTCAATGACTGGCTTTACATTGTAGGACTAGACCCGTTCTAACCATGAGAGCCACTGGGCCTTCAGTTGTCGTAATCCAGCATTTAAAGTCCCTGGGAATTAAACTGCGAATGCCGAAGAAGACTGTCAGTCCTGATGTTCAGGTGAGGGTTGCAACACTCGGAGATGAGGGCTTATGGTATGGTGGTATATTCATCAGTGTTGGTCTATTCTAGAGGAAGACATCTAATGGGGGAATATTTGGGGTCCCACTACAGTCACTTCCACTCAGCACGGAGGGGGACGTCCCACAGTGAGTATTGCTTTAGCATTTTTGACCAGCACCTAAGCCTTTTTCTTTTTTTTTTTAACATTAACTGTCATTTTTGTAAAACATTAAAAAATAGATTTTTTTTTGGTTTGTTTACAATTGTGAGACAGATGTACTAAGCGGT
This sequence comes from Pseudophryne corroboree, assembly GCF_028390025.1. NCBI lineage: Eukaryota > Metazoa > Chordata > Amphibia > Anura > Myobatrachidae > Pseudophryne > Pseudophryne corroboree. The sequence continues at coordinate 414,387,091 of NC_086451.1, forward strand.
GGAGAGAGAAATTACTAACCAATCTGCTCCTAACTGGCGGTCGCATGACTGACACCGGTATCCTGACATTGAGAATGCCGACAGGGGATGGGGTAATTATTTTACCCGTCTCACGTCCCCTACACTAACCTGCCTGGGGTGGCAGCTAGAGCTAAGACTCGGGGAGCGGCTACGGCTAACCCCCCTTCCTCTCTTGTGCCTAACACCAACACCCCCCCACGGTCACTAACCCTAACAGTGACTCCAATACTTACCTTCGGTATTTCGGCGGATGGTGTGACGGCACCTGGATTCAGAGTGGTGTTGGAATTCCGGCGTCGGTCATATCCCCACTGCCGCATCCTCTGCAGGCTATGTTTTAAAAATGACTGCAGCTGATATTGGTCAGTGGTTTACTGCATCTCTCTCCACGTCTGTCCCATTGACTATACTTTATCTACAGTACAGTAGCAATTGGGCAAAGTTTTAAAAGACACAAGGGTCAACATATGCCGCAACATGCAAAATAGTGGGCATGGCTGCGCTAAATGGGGAGTATGGTTTCATTTCTGCAGGAACTAGTATGATGGACATTTTGAAAAGGAAATTATAAGCAGGAATTGTGATTGTAATGTTATGCAGTATATTTCAGCCATTCAGGGCAAAAGTCCAGCACCTTGGGGGAGTTTTCCAGTCTTCCCCAATAAACAAAAATGAAGAGGCAATTTTCTCATATGTCCTAGAGGATGCTGGGGTCGCCATTAGAACCATGGGGTATAGACGGGATCCGCAGTAGACATGGGCACTTTAAGACTTTGAAAGGGGTGTGAACTGGCTCCTCTCTCTATGCCCCTCCTCCAGACTCCAGTTTTAGAATTGTGCCCAGGCAGACTGGATGCACTCTGAGGAGCTCTACTGAGTTTCTCTGAAAAAGACTTTTGTTAGGTTTTTTATTTTCAGGGAGACTGCTGGCAACAGTCTCCCTGCTTCGTGGGACTAAGGGGAGAGAAGTGAGTTCAAAGGCTCTGCTTCTGGCTACAGGACACCATTAGCTCCTGAGAGTTTGATCGCTAGGTACGCCTAGATGCTCGTTCCCAGAACCCGCCGTCACCCCCCTTACAGAGCCAGAAGTCAGAAGACAGGTGAGTAGAAGAAGATCAAGAAGACTTCAGTGACGGCATTCTGAGGTACCGCACAGCGATCGCACGCTGCGCGCCATGTTCCCACACACACAGCAGCACTACAGGGTGCAGGGCGCTGGGGGGCGCCCTGGGCAGCAGAAAAGCCTCAAAATAAACTGGCAAGAGGGGACATACCGTATATACTCGAGTATAAGCCGACTTTTTCAGCACTTTTTTTTGTGCTGAAAAAGCCCCTTCGGCTTATACTCGAGTCAGTACTTAGGAGGGACATGGAGGGCACAGCGCGCGGCTCTCCTGTGTCCCTCCTGCGTCTCTGGCGGCAGCGGCGTGTGTGTGTTAAAGGAAGTGCACGAACCGGCACTTCCTTTAACACACACACGCCAGAGACGCAGGAGAGCCGGAGGGTAATTACGGTAACTGGCACTGTGGGGCATATCTGGCAGCATGAGGGCATATCTGGCACTGTGGGGCATATCTGGCACCGTGAGGGCATATCTGGCACCTTGAGGGCATATCTGGCAGCATGGGGGCATATCTGGCAGCTTGGGGGCATATCTGGCAGCTTGAGGGCATATCTGGCAGCTTGAGGGCATATCTGGCAGCTTGAGGGCATATCTGGCAGCTTGCGGGCATATCTGGCACTGAGGGGCATATCTGCAAGCATGTGGGGCATATCTGGCATTGTGGGGCATATCTGGCAGCATGAAGGCATATCTGGCACTGTGGGGCATATCTGGCAGCATGAGGGCATATCTGGCAGCATGAGGGCATATCTGGCACTGTGGGGCATATCTGGCAGCATGAGGGCATATCTGGCACTGTGGGGCATATCTGGAAGCATGAGGGCATATCTGGCATTGTGGGGCATATCTGGCACTGTGGCGGCATATCTGGCAGTATGAGGGCATATCTGGCACTATGAGGGCTGTGTACGGCTAGAGCTGCATTTCCCACCCTAGGCTTATACTCGAGTCAATAAGTTTTCCCAGGTTTTTGTGGTAAAATTAGGTGCCTCGGCTTATATTCGGGTCGACTTATACTCGAGACGTATATACGGTAAGTGCCTAGGCACTGTCCTAACCCCCGCCAGTATAAATATATATTTAAAAAAAGCGGGACTGAAGCGCGCCATTAAGGGGGCGGAGCTTCGTTCTCACAGCTCACACAGCTCATCGCCGTTTCTCTAACGTCCTAAGTGGATGCTGGGAACTCCGTAAGGACCATGGGGAATAGCGGCTCCGCAGGAGACTGGGCACAACTAAAGAAAGCTTTAGGACTACCTGGTGTGCACTGGCTCCTCCCTCTATGACCCTCCTCCAGACCTCAGTTAGAATTTTGTGCCCGGCCGAGCTGGATGCACACTAGGGGCTCTCCTGAGCTCTTAGAAAGAAAGTAATAGTTAGGTTTTTTATTTTCAGTGAGATCTGCTGGCAACAGACTCACTGCTACGAGGGACCTAGGGGAGAGAAGCGAACCTACCTGCTTGCAGCTAGCTTGGGCTTCTAGGCTACTGGACACCATTAGCTCCAGAGGGATCGAACACAGGCCCAGCCTCGGTCGTCCGGTCCCGGAGCCGCGCCGCCGTCCCCCTAGCAGAGCCAAAAGCAAGAAGACGTTCCTGGAAATCGGCGGCAGAAGACTTCGGTCTTCATTAAGGTAGCGCACAGCACTGCAGCTGTGCGCCATTGCTCCCCAGGTACCCCACATACTCCGGTCACTGATGGGTGCAGGGCGCTGGGGGGGGGGGGCGCCCTGGGCTGCAATATAAGTACCTTACTTGGCAAATTAACACATAATATAGCCTTTAAGACTATATATGTGTAAAATCCCCTGCCATAACTGTATAAAAAAAGCGGGAGAAGCCCGCCGGAAAAGGGGCGGGGCTATCTCCCTCAGCACACTGGCGCCATTTTCCCTCACAGCTCCGCTGGAAGGATCGCTCCCCAGGCTCTCCCCTGCAGTTCCAGACTACATAGGGTAAAAAAGAGAGGGAGGGCACTAAATTTAGGCGCAATCTGTGATATATAAGCAGCTATAAGGGGTAAAATCACTGTGTAGTGTGTATCCCTGTTTTATATAGCGCTCTGGTGTGTGCTGGCATACTTTCTCTCTGTCTCCCCAAAGGGCTTTGTGGGGTCCTGTCCTCAGTCAGAGCATTCCCTGTGTGTGTGCGGTGTGTCGGTACGGCTGTGTCGACATGTTTGATGAGGAGGCTTATGTGGAGGCGGAGCAGGTGCCGATAAATGTGATGTCACCCCCTGCGGGGTCGACACCTGAGTGGATGGATATGTGGAAGGAATTACGCGACAGTGTCAACTCCTTACATAAAAGGTTTGACGACATATCAGATGTGGGACAGCCGGCTTCTCAGCCCGTGCCTGCCCAGACGTCTCAAAAGCCATCAGGGGCTCTAAAACGCCCGCTACCTCAGATGGCAGACACAGATGTCGACACAGATACTGACTCCAGTGTCGACGATGATGAGACTAGTGTACATTCCAATAGAGCCACACGTTACATGATTACGGCAATGAAAAATGTGTTGCACATTTCTGATATTACCCCAGGTACCACAAAAAAAGGTATTATGTTTGGGGAGAAAAAACTACCAGTGGTTTTTCCCCCTTCTGATGAATTAAATGAAGTGTGTGAAGAAGCGTGGGCTTCCCCCGATAAGAAACTAGTAATTTCTAAAAAGTTACTAATGGCGTACCCTTTCCCGCCAGAGGATAGGTCACGTTGGGAGACATCCCCTAGGGTAGATAAAGCGCTCACACGCCTGTCAAAGAAGGTGGCACTACCGTCTCCGGACACGGCCGCCCTAAAGGAGCCCGCTGATAGGAAGCAGGAGGCTATCCTGAAGTCTGTTTATACACACTCCGGTATTATACTGAGACCAGCTATTGCTTCAGCATGGATGTGCAGTGCTGCAGCTGCGTGGTCAGATTCCCTGTCAGAAAATATTGATACCTTAGACAGGGACACTATATTGCTAACCATAGAGCATATTAAAGACGCAGTCTTATACATGAGAGATGCACAGAGGGATATTTGCCGGCTGGCATCTAAAATAAGTGCAATGTCCATTTCTGCCAGGAGGGGTTTATGGACTCTGCAGTGGACAGGGGATGCAGATTCTAAAAGGCACATGGAAGTTTTGCCTTACAAGGGTGATGAGTTGTTTGGGGATGGTCTCTCGGACCTCATTTCCACAGCGACAGCTGGGAAGTCAGCATTTTTACCCCATGTTCCCTCACAGCCAAAGAAAGCACCGTATTATCAGGTACAGTCTTTTCGGCCCCAGAAAGGCAAGCGGGTTAAAGGCGCGCCTTTCTGCCCAGAGGTGGAGGGAAAAAGCTACAGCATACAGCCAGTTCCCAGGAACAAAAGCCCTCCCCCGCTTCCTCTAAGTCCACTGCATGACGCTGGGGCTCCACAGGCGGAGCCAGGTACGGTGGGGGCCCGTCTCAAGAACTTCAGCGACCAGTGGGCTCGCTCACGGGTGGATCCCTGGATTCTACAAGTAGTATCTCAGGGGTACAAGCTGGAATTCGAGACGTCTCCCCCTCGCCGTTTCCTCAAATCTGCCTTGCCAACCGCTCCCCCGGACAGGGAGGCAGTGCTGGAGGCAATTCACAAACTGTATTCGCAGCAGGTGATAGTCAAGGTACCCCTCCTTCAACAAGGAAGGGGTTACTATTCCACAATGTTTGTGGTACCGAAACCGGACGGTTCGGTGAGACCCATTTTAAATTTGAAATCCTTGAACACCTATATAAAAAGGTTCAAGTTCAAGATGGAATCGCTCAGGGCGGTTATTTCAAGCCTGGAGGAAGGGTATTACATGGTATCACTGGACATCAAGGATGCTTACCTACATGTCCCCATTTACCTTCCTCACCAGGAGTACCTCAGATTTGTGGTACAGGATTGTCATTACCAATTCCAGACGTTGCCGTTTGGTCTGTCCACGGCACCGAGGGTATTTACCAAGGTAATGGCCGAAATGATGATACTCCTTTGAAAAAAGGGAGTTTTAATTATCCCATACTTGGACGATCTCCTTATAAAGGCGAGGTCCAGGGAGCAGTTGTTGGTCGGGGTAGCACTATCTCGGGAGGTGCTACAACAGCACGGCTGGATTCTGAATATTCCAAAGTCACAGCTGGTTCCTACGACACGTCTACTGTTTCTGGGGATGGTTCTGGACACAGACCAGAAAAGGGTGTTTCTCCCGGAGGAGAAAGCCAAGGAGTTGTCGTCTCTAGTCAGAGATCTCCTGAAACCAAAACAGGTCTCGGTGCATCACTGCATGCGAGTCCTGGGAAAAATGGTAGCTACCTACGAAGCAATTCAATTCGGCAGGTTCCATGCAAGAATCTTTCAGTGGGATCTGTTGGACAAGTGGTCCGGATCCCATCTTCAGATGCATCGGCTGATAACCCTGTCTCCAAGGACCAGGGTGTCTCTGCTGTGGTGGCTGCAGAGTGCTCATCTTCTAGAGGGCCGCAGATTCGGCATACGGGACTGGGTCCTGGTGACCACGGATGCCAGCCTTCGAGGCTGGGGGGCAGTCACACAGGAAAGAAACTTCCAAGGGCTATGGTCAAGCCAGGAGATTTCCCTTCACATAAATATTCTGGAACTAAGAGCCATCTACAATGCCCTAAGTCAGGCAAGACCCCTGCTTCAAAACCAGCCGGTTCTGATCCAGTCAGACAACATCACGGCGGTCGCCCATGTAAACCGACATGGCGGCACGAGAAGCAGGACGGCGATGGCAGAAGCCACAAGGATTCTCCGATGGGCGGAAAATCACGTGTTAGCACCGTCAGCAGTGTTCATTCCGGGAGTGGACAACTGGGAAGCAGACTTCCTCAGCAGGCACGACCTCCACCCGGGAGAGTGGGGACTTCATCCAGAAGTCTTTCAGCTGATTGTAAATCGCTGGGAACGGCCACAGGTGGACATGATGGCGTCCCGCCTCAACAAAAAGCTAGAAAGATATTGCGCCAGGTCGAGAGACCCTCAGGCAATAGCTGTGGACGCTCTAGTGACACCGTGGGTGTACCAGTCGGTTTATGTGTTCCCTCCTCTTCCTCTCATACCCAAGGTACTGAGGATAATAAGACGAAGAGGAGTAAGAACTATACTCATTGTTCCGGATTGGCCAAGAAGAGCTTGGTACCCAGAACTTCAAGAGGTGATCTCAGAGGACCCATGGCCTCTGCCGCTCAGACAGGACCTGCTGCAGCAGGGGCCCTGTCTGTTCCAAGACTTACCGCGGCTGCGTTTGACGGCATGGCGGTTGAACGCCGGATCCTGAAGGAAAAGGGCATTCCGGAGGAAGTCATCCCTACGCTGATTAAAGCTAGGAAAGAAGTGACCGCAAACCATTATCACCGCATATGGCGAAAATATGTTGCGTGGTGTGAGGCCAGGAAAGGCCCCAACGGAGGAATTTCAGCTGGGCCGTTTTCTGCACTTCCTACAGTCAGGGGTGACTATGGGCCTAAAATTGGGTTCCATTAAGGTCCAAATTTCGGCTCTATCTATTTTCTTCCAGAAATAACTGGCTTCACTACCTGAAGTTCAGACATTTGTTAAGGGAGTGCTGCATATTTAGCCCCCTTTTGTGCCCCCAGTGGCACCTTGGGATCTCAACGTGGTGTTGAATTTCCTAAAGTCACATCGGTTTGAACCACTTAAAACCGTGGATTTAAAATATCTCACGTGGAAAGTGGTCATGCTGTTGGCCTTGGCTTCGGCCAGGCGTGTGTCAGAATTGGCGGCTTTATCATGTAAAAGCCCTTATCTGATTTTCCATATGGATAGGGCGGAATTGAGGACTCGTCCCCAATTTCTCCCAAAGGTGGTTTCAGCTTTTCATTTGAACCAGCCTATTGTGGTGCCTGCGGCTACTCGTGACTTGGAGGATTCCAAGTTGCTGGACGTAGTCCGGGCCCTAAAAATCTATGTTTCCAGGACAGTTGGAGTCAGAAAGACTGACTCGCTATTTATCCTGCATGCACCCAACAAGTTGGGTGCGCCTGCTTCAAAGCAGACTATTGCTCGCTGGATCTGTAGCACGATTCAACTTGCACATTCTGCGGCTGGACTGCCGCATCCTAAATCTGTAAAAGCCCATTCCACGAGGAAGGTGGGCTCTTCTTGGGCGGCTGCCCGAGGGGTCTCGGCTTTACAACTTTGCCGAGCAGCTACTTGGTCGGGGTCAAACACATTTGCTAAATTCTACAAGTTTGATACCCTGGCTGAGGAGGACCTAGAGTTCGCTCATTCGGTGCTGCAGAGTCATCCGCACTCTCCCGCCCGTTTGGGAGCTTTGGTATAATCCCCATGGTCCTTACGGAGTTCCCAGCATCCACTTAGGACGTTAGAGAAAATAAGATTTTACTCACCGGTAAATCTATTTCTCGTAGTCCGTAGTGGATGCTGGGCGCCCGTCCCAAGTACGGATTGTCTGCAATACTTGTATATAGTTATTGGTTAACTAAAGGTTTTTTTTTTGAGCCATCTGTTGAGAGGCTCAGTTATATTTCATACTGTTAACTGGGTATAGTATCACGAGTTATACGGTGTGATTGGTGTGGCTGGTATGAGTCTTACCCGGGATTCCAAATCCTTTCCTTATTGTGTCAGCTCTTCCGGGCACAGTATCCTAACTGAGGTCTGGAGGAGGGTCATAGAGGGAGGAGCCAGTGCACACCAGGTAGTCCTAAAGCTTTCTTTAGTTGTGCCCAGTCACCTGCAGAGCCGCTATTCCCCATGGTCCTTACGGAGTTCCCAGCATCCACTACGGACTACGAGAAATAGATTTACCGGTGAGTAAAATCTTGTTTTTCCTCTACACAGACTGCAGAGACGCTGGTCCTTCCTCACACTTCTGAATAAATATCAGGGTGCAAAACGGGGGGGGGGGGGGGCACAGAAAGATTGGTGCAATATATATTTAATATATAAGCGCTGCAGGTCTGGGGCATTCTTTAGTGTTTCAGAACCGGTGAATAGGTGCTGGGTTGTGAGCTGGCAAACTCCCTCTGTGTCTCTCTGACAGACTTTACTGTGGGTCTGTCCCCTATATGCCCGGTGTGTCTGTGGGTGTTTGGTACACGTGTGTCGGCATGTCTGAGGCTGAAGGCTCTTCCCAGGAGGAGACTGTATTAGGGACACAAACGGCTGTGGGAGTGACCCTGTCGGCACCGCCGACTCCTGATTGGGTAAATATTTTGAATGCTTTGAATGCAAATGTGGCTCTTATTAGTAAGAGATTAGATAAATCTGAATCTCAGAACCAGGCACGGAAGAAATCTGTGGAGGATGTGTTATTACAAGTCCAGACCCCCTCGGGGTCAAAAAAACGTTCGTTTGCCCAGTTGGCAGACACGGATATCGACACGGACACTGACTCCAGTGTCGACTATAGTGATGCCAGATTGGATCCAAAATTAGCAAAGAGCATTCAGTACATGATTGTGGCGATAAGACGTATTACATATCTCCGAGGACCCTGCTGTTCCTGATAAAAGGGTCTGTATGTATAAGGAAAAGAAACCTGTGGTAATGTTTCCTCCCTCTCATGAACACTCTTTTTGAAAAGGTTTGGGAAAGCCCTGATAAAAAGTTTCAGATTCCCAAAAGGATTCAGGTAGCGTATCCGTTTCCCTCTGGGGATAGGGAAAAGTGGGAGTCACCCCCCATTGTGGACAAGGCCCTTTCGCGGTTGTCTAAAAAGGTGGCTCTCCCGTCTCCTGACATGGCAGCCCTTAAGGACCCTGCGGATCGTAAGCAGGAAATTGCATTAAAATCCATTTATGCCACCACGGGTACACTGCTCAGACTAGCCATTGCATCTGCGTGGGTGAGTAGTGCTATCGAAAAGTGGGTGGGTAACTTGTCATCTGACATAGATACCCTAGATAGGGATAGCGTCCTTTTGACACTGGGTTATATCAGAGACGCTGCGGCTTACCTAAAATGAAACAAAAACCAAGTTGCGCTCGACAATCAAATATGAAAAGTATTTATTTTAAAAATTATAAATCACAAAAACAATTCTCCCGGGAGTACAGTTAAAAATGAATTCATTGTCATGAAATCTATTAACTACAGCAACACTATGCCCAAATACATTGTAATAATGAAATTCCTATTAGGCAATGCCTGATATTTTAAAAACAGAAAAAGACAATAGGAAGCGCAAATTTAATCTGTTCGTAGATTTTATTATATGATTATTATATATTAAAACACAAATTCATACCGGCCAGTATGCATAAATTACATATATTTAAGAATCTCTATAAAAATAACCTTAAAAAACCACAATATATATTCCCATCAAATCTATATTAAATGTACTTCAGGTGATACTTTGTAACACACTTGCTGTCTAGTGAACATATACCATGTAATCAATTAGAAGTGCACTTCTGCGACCCTTTCCTATATATTTGGTATTTGTCTGTGATTTATATACTGCAGTTGAATGTCTTGTTATCAAACAATTTAAATGTCACATGCAATAGTTACATGTATTCCTGCATGGCCATGCAATATGTTTGTCGATAATTCCGAGCTCTTATGCACAAATCCAAGTCACAGCGTGATGGTACTTAATGAGCAAACCTGTCACGACTCCCAGCAGGGTCAGATATTCGTCCTCCCGGCTATTGGTCTCACTTTCAGCCTTGTCTGGAGTTCATGGAACAACTCACTTCGGATGTTGTCCCTCCTGGCTGTTTGTGTAGCCTCAGCCTTATCCGGAGTATACGTACACTTCTCCTCCTCTGATCACTATTAGCAATGGATCAGTTATCAGCCGGCCGGCTAGTAGGTATGCAGCACTCGATCCCGTCAGTGGGAGAAAAACACAGACGCGTTTCCCCGCTTTCCAACCTCGGCGGCTTCCTCAGTGTGGCTTTTTCTCACAATACCTAACTGCATAGCAAATTTACTTGGCGCAGTCGCACTGTGGACATTGCGCATGCGCATTAGCGACTGCTCGCTCCGTTGCGAAAAAAAAATAACGAGCGAACAACTCGGAATGACCACCAATGTCAGTGGGCTCTCACCAGAAACGGCTGGACTGACCTCCCACGGGCAGCTCCGATTGAGCATCCCTGCAGTACACCTGGTAAAGAAGAAGAATGGTGTCGGAGCCACAGATGTAATGCGCTGGCTAGGTGTGGAAGCCCTCCGTGCTCTAAATAGCGGTGTTGGAGCTGCGCTTCCACACTCTGTTCCAAATCAGCCTCACTAAGGAGTGCAGCCGGCGAGATCAGAAAGGCACCGGAGCCCTGGCACCTATACGTCAGTTCGGCAGTGGAGGGCTGTGATAATAGCGGCCGTTCAGGACTGAACTCCTGTGGTGACTCAAACTGAGCCTGACTTCAGATAGTGGAAGGGTACACATGTATCCTTAACGCGTTTCAACGCCAGCAGGGCGTCTTTTTCCAAAAGGCAGGTATAGCAGGAAGTGGAAATATCTAATACTTATACCTGCTACACAGGTGAAACTAATTGTGGCTAATTACTTCAGAGTAGTCTCAGTGATTGCAAGCATACAAAGAGCCATCCTTTTCACTCTATAGCAGATATCATAATTAAAACACATATGAAGTGTAAAAACAAATATAACACACATATACTTATACACATACGTATCCATATATGCTTATGAGCATACACATGTGTTAAGAAATTATATAAGTATAAATGAATGGTTATTAGTACACCATATATTAATGTCTATAATAATACAACATGAGACTGGAAATGTAAAGTTGCAAAGAATAGATTACTATAATGTAATCATTTATACTTATTTTGCTATTAGATCTTCGTCGGCTACACTAATTTGCTATTTCGCTTCTGCTGGTATATAACATAAATCAACAGCAGTAATGCGATGACCTATTAAACTAGAGGAGTATGAGATGCACTACATGGCCATCCAATTTATTAAAGAAAAAGAAAAAAAAAGGATTTTCCAAAGTAAAGAAGTAAATAGAGAAGAAGAATAATAAATAAATGATTAATAAAAGGACCAAATAGCACCAATGATAACATGAAGTGTTAATATACATGGCTCAAAACAGACACTAAGCAAGAAGAAGCCCTAACTACGGAATATACCAAACAAACCCTACAGATGTCAAACATACTAGTAGCTGATCTAAATAAACTCCAAATCTATTGTTTCATTCAGACCCTGAGGGTTAAGTGACTGTAGTTTGAGAATCCAGGCTGCCTCTTGTCTGCACAGGGTTCTGAAGCGGTCACCTCCCCTGCTGGTTACTGGGGCATGTTCCAGTCCTACCAGCTGGAGCCCCGCTGGATCCCCCCCATGTTGTTCCAAGAAATGCCGCGGCTTACCTAAAGGAAACTGCGAGAGATATTGGCCTTTTGGGGTCAAAGGCCAATGCTATGGCAGTTTCAGCTAGGCGAGCATTGTGGATCCATCAATGGAATGCTGATGCTGACTCCAGGAAGAATATGGAAGCTTTGCCATATGAAGGTGGTGTCTTGTTTGGTGACGGTCTCGCTGATTTGGTATCTACGGCTACCGCGGGTAAGTCATCATTTTTGCCTTACGTTCCTTCACAACAGAAGAAAACACACCACTATCAGATGCAGTCCTTTCGGCCCAATAAATCCAGGAAAGGCCGAGGTTCTTCCTTCCTTTCTACTAGAGGAAGGGGAAGGGGTAAAAGATCACCGGCCTTGGCAGGTTCCCAGGAGCAGTCCTCCCCGGCTTCTGCCAAATCCACCGCATGACGCTGGGGCTCCTCTGCAGGAGTCCGCACTGGTGGGGGCACGTCTCAAACTCTTCAGTCATTTCTGGGTTAGTTCGGACCTGGACCCATGGGTTTTAGAAATAGTGTCCCAGGGTTACAAGCTAGAGTTTCAGGATGTTCCCCCTCGCCGATTTTTCAAATTGGCCTTACCAGCTTCTCCTCCGGACAGGGAGGTAGTATGCAACGCAATACAAAAGTTGTGTCAAAATCAGGTCATTATCAGGGTTCCTCCGTCACAACAGGGAGAAGGCTTTTATTCGAGCCTGTTTGTGGTTCCGAAGCCGGATGGCTCGGTCTGACCAATCCTGAACCTAAAATCCCTCAATTTCTACCTAAGAAAATTCAAATTCAAGATGGAGTCTCTCCGAGCAGTGATCTCCAGTCTGGAGAAAGGGGATTTTATGGTGTCGTGGACATAAAGGATGCCTACTTGCATGTTCCCATTTATCCTCCGCATCAGGCTTACCTGAGGTTTGCAATTCAGGATTGTCATTACCAATTTCAGACGTTGCCCTTTGGTCTATCCACGGCTCCGAGAATTTTCACCAAAGTGATGGCGGAAATGATGGTTCTCCTTCGCAAACGAGTCACAATTATCCCATACTTGGACGATCTCCTGATAAAGGCGAGGTCCAGGGACCAACTGGTGCAGAACATTACACTCTCCCTGGCAGTTCTGCAACAACATGGTTGGCTTCTAAACTTGCCAAAATCACAGTTGATTCCGACGACACGGCTGTCATTTTTGGGAATGATTCTGGACACAGAATTACAGAGTTTTTCTTCCAGTGGAAAAGGCTCTGGAAATTCAGAGCCTGGTCAAACAAATTCTGAAACCAACAAGTGTCAGTCCATCAATGCACTCATTTGCTGGGGTAGATGGTGGCGACCTACGAGGCCATTCAGTTTGGCAGGTTCCATGCCAGAGTGTTCCAGTGGGACCTCTTTGGACAAGTGGTCCGGATCCCACCTGCACATGCACCGGAGAATAATTCTGTCTGTCAAGACCAGAATCTCACTCCTGTGGTGGCTGCACAGCTCTCACCTCCTAGATGGGCGCAGGTTTGGTATTCAGGAATGGATCCTAGTAACGATGGATGCGAGTCTCCGAGGCTGGGGGGCAGTCACACAGGGGGAAAACTTCCAGGGAAGATGGTGAAGCCAGGAGACTTGTCTACACATAAACGTTCTGGAGTTAAGTGCCATCTACAACGGCCTTCTTCAAGCGGAACATCTGCTTCGCAATCTGCCCGTCTTGATCCAGTCGGACAATATAACAGCAGTGGCGTACGTAAACCTCCAGGGCGGAACAAAAAGCAGAGCGGCAATGGCGGAGGCCACGAAGGTTCTCCGCTGGGCGGAAAGACATGCAAGCGCCCTGTGAGCGATTTTCATTCCAGGAGTGGACAACTGGGAAGCAGACTTCCTCAGCAGACACGATCTCCATCCAGGAGAGCGGGGTCTTCATCAAGAGGTCTTCAGAGAAGTGACAGGTCTTTGGGGAATTCCTCAAATAGACATGATGGTGTCTCGTCTCAACAAGAAACTTCAGAGATATTGTTCCAGGTCGAGGGACCCTCAAGCAATAGCAGTGGACACCCTAGTGACACCATGGGTGTTTCAGTCGGTGTATGTATTCCCTCCACTTCCTCTCATTCCAAAGGTACTAAAGATCATAAGAGCAAAGGTTCAGGCGATCCTCATTGTTCCAGACTGGCCAAGTAGGGCTTGGTATCCAGATCGTCAGGAGTTACTAATAGGAGATCCCTGGCCTCTTCCTCTACGAGAGGATCTGTTACAGCAGGGGCCGTGCGTGTATCAAGACTTACCGTGGCTACGTTTGGCGGTTGAATGCCAGATCCTAGCCCAAAAGGGTATTCCCAGTGAAGTAATTTCCACACTTCTTCAGGCTAGGAAAGGAGTAACGTCTAAACATTACCACCGTATTTGGAGAAAATATGTGTCTTGGTGTGAATCCAAGAAGGCTCCTACGGAAGAATTTCAGTTAAGACGTTTTCTCCATTTTCTACAAGCTGGTGTGGATGCGGGCTTAAAGTTGGGCTCAATGAAAGTACAAATTTCAGCCTTATCGGTTTTCTTTCAAAAACAATTGGCCTCCCTTCCATCCAACCTCCATTTGTGGCACTATGGGATCTTAACGTGGTGGTGCAGTTCCTTTAATCACATTGGTTTGAACCTTTACAGAAGGTGGAGTTGAAATTCGTCACTTGGAAAGTGGTCGTGCTGTTGGCATTGGCATCCGCAAGGCGGGTATCGGAGTTAGCGGCTTTGTCTCACAAGAGCCCTTATTTGATCTTCCATGAAGATAGAGCAGAGTTGAGGACTCGTCAGCAATTTCTGCCGAAGGTGGTTTCATCGTTCCACATAAACCAACCTATTGTGGTGCCAGTGGCTACTGACGCCTTAGTGAAGTCGATGTCTCTCGATGTGGTCAGAGCTTTAAAAGTTTGTCGCCAGAACGGCTCAGATTTGGAAAACGGAGGCTCTGTTTGTCCTGTATGATCCCAACAAGATTGGGGCTCCTGCTTCCAAGCAGACTATTGCACGCTGGATCAGTGCTACGATTCAGCATGCTCATTCTATGGCTGGATTGCCAGTTCCGAAATCGGTGAAGGCCCATTCTACCAGAAAGGTGGGCGCGTCCTGGGTGGCTGCCCGGGGGGTCTCGGCATTACAACTTTGCAGAGCAGCTAATTGGTCGGGTTCAAACACTTTTGCAAAGCTTTACAAGTTTGATACCCTGGCCGAGGAGGACCTCATGTTTGGTCAATCGGTGCTGCAGAGTCATCCGCACTCTCCCGCCCGTCCTAGAGCTTTGGTATAAACCCCATGGTTCTAATGGTGACCCAGCATCCTCTAGGACAGGGCTGGCCAAACCGGTCCTCGAGATCTGCCAACAGTTCATGTTTTCCAGGCCTCCTGGAGAGCTGTAGAATTGTCAGTTAGGAATGAATGCAGCACATCTTAATTAGTAATGACTACACCTGTGCACTAGCTAGGTGGTCTGGAAAATGTGAACTGTTGGTAGATCTTGAGGACTGGTTTGGCCAGCCCTGCTCTAGGACATATGAGAAAATAGGATTTTAATACCTACTGGTAAATCCTTTTCTCTTAGTCCGTAGAGCAGTGATTTTCAACCTTATTCAATTCGCGGCACACCAAACATGATTTGAAAATTGCCAGGGCACACCATCAGTACCGCGCAAAAAAAACCCCAAAAAACAAACACACACACACACACACACAGGGATATAAAACAAAGAGATATTGGCCCCTAAGGGGGAAAAACACAAATGCACTGGCCCTCACAGTAATTCCACACATTGCCCCCCATAGTAATGCCACCACACATTGCCCTCCATAGTAATGCCACCACACATTGCCCTCCATAGTAATGCCACCACACATTGCCCTCCATAGTAATGCCACCACACATTGCCCCCCATAGTAATGCCACCACACATTGCCCCCCATAGTAATGCCACCACACATTGCCCCCCATAGTAATGCCACCACACATTGCCCCCCATAGTAATGCCACCACACATTGCACCACACATTGCCCCCATAGTAATGCCACACTAACCTGTGACTGTTAAATCTTTCACCGTCAGTGGTGGGAGCAGTGAGGAGCGCCGAGAATGAATGGAGGAAGCAGCACAGATCAGCAGTGGGCGGGCACTCCAGGCGGGAACGCGATGTGGTGTGTGCGTGACCGTGACCTGTGAGTCACGGCTCATCAGCATAGGTCGCAGGCTGGGATGCAGAAGTGCCCAGCGCTGGCCGATCTTCTTAATCATGACTGCGGCAGTCAGGCAGCGGCATCTCTGGCGGCTGTGCGGCACACTTGAGAACCGCTGGCGGCACACTTGAGAACCGCTGGCGGCACACTAGTGTGCCGCGGCATAGCGGTTGGGAATCACTGCCGTAGAGGATGCTGGGCGCCCGTCCCAGTGCGGACTGTATCTGCAGTTATTAGTTATGGTTACACACAGGTTGTGTTATGTTTATAGTTAGCCTGTTGCTGACATTGTTCATGTCGTTGACTTGAGTTCTGTTGAATGCCATGTTGTACGGCGTGTTTGAGGTGTGAGCTGGTATGTATCTCACCTTAGTTTAACAATAAATCTTTTCCTCGAAATGTACGTCTCCCTGGGCACAGTTCCTATAACTGGAGTCTGGAGGAGGGGCATAGAGGGAGGAGCCAGTTCACACCCCTTTCAAAGTCTTAAAGTGCCCATGTCTCCTGCGGATCCCGTCTATACCCCATGGTTCTAATGGTGACCCCAGCATGCTCTACGGACTAAGAGGAAAGCATTTACCGGTAGGTATTAAAATCCTATTTGCCGATAGACAATACTAACATCGTCTGCTATTTACAATGGGTAGAAAGCCACGTGGAGCTGCCAAGGTACTATAGCTAGCTTGGGTTCATATTTCCCTTTCCCTGTATACTGTCTGTATAGATGTCCTCCTACTGCACCCTTCACTGACCTGAGACAGGATCTTATGTATTTATAGATATAAATAAGTAAAAATCAGATTTAAATACATACCCAGTGTACTTTTTCTCACATACATATGCTTTTATACCGGTGGCAATCAAAAAATAAAATAAATAAAAAGAAATTTCAAAAAGGTTTATTTAAAAAGAAAAAGAGAGTCACCAGCGAAGCTGCCCTGATCGTCAGCTGTAAGATTGGTTATATAACTGTCCGGGCCACTTAGGTGTCAATGAGCGCATGCGTGAGCCGGGCTACTGCATGTATACCGGATTCTATAGTATGGAAAAATAAGGGGCCTAATTCACACCCGATCGTGGCAGCGATCATAGCCTGATGCCATTTGAGCAATGCGCTCGCACCCTGTGAGTGAGACGCAATAGCGTGGTCACGGATCGAGTGGGGGCGTGCCAATGGCATTAGAACGCCGTTGTTGGGGCGCGGTCTGGACAACACAGGTGTGTCCGGGACTGTTGCGGGGGCGTGCCACGGTGGCGTGATGACACACACAGCCGTTGAGACCCAGAACGTGGTGGGTAGCCGCCTGCTAGTGCAGCTAGGCTTTGTAGGCAGGGAGCTACATGGCGGGTGCAAAAGCATCTCCTCCGTGCTATGCTTTCACAACCGTGTGTGTGTATTGGGGGGGGGGGGGGGGAATAGGGCCTGACGTGCGGAGCGGACTAGCCCTGTGCTGGGCATCTCCCCGCATGTCAGAGAAACTTATCGTAGATGTCCTAAATTTAGCACATCTGCAATCGGGTCTGAATTACCCCCAAGGTTGGCTAAGATGATAAATAGGTTTAACCATGGGGATGCACCAGGTGAGGGGCTTTAATAATTAGGCAAAAGCACAAAATCCTGTGAAAATGTCCTGTTTCGACAGTATTTAGGGCTTTTTGTTTTTGGTAAATAGACCCCAAAATATTGTTGTCTACTCATTGAATTATAATAACTATGGCAAATATGCAACTCCCAAGTATCTGTGAGCCTGCATTTCTTGCAGCTCCCAAGTATCTGTGAGCCTGCATTTCTCCTGAAGCGGGTTTGGGCATGGACTAGTCAACTCTGTAATGATGCAATTCGCTCCCTCATGCACTGGTGGGTGGGTGTGATGACTCATGCCACCAGACCCCGCCCATCCTGACTTCATACACCTCCACCCTACATCCAGTCAGTGGTGTCACTACAGTGATGCAGGCCACACCTGTGTGTCACCCGCCGAGGTGTGACCCCAAAATGCCGGCTCCTCTTCAGTGACAGGAGCTGGGTGCTGCACTGTAACATTACGTGCAGCACTCAACTCTTGTCACAGTGTAAGAGCCGGCACTACAGACAGTTTCTGGGGCATACTTGCCTACCCTCCCGGAATGGCCGGGAGGCTCCCGAAAAACGGGTGACCCTCCCGGCCCCCCGGAAGAGCAGGCATGTTTCCCGATATCCGCGGGTCACCCCCTGCCCGCAGCCCTCTTAACGAATAAAGTGGGCGGTCCGGGCAGGCGATGACGCGATTCTTGTTGAATCGCGTCATCGTAACCACGCCCCCTGCTGTATAATGCCGGTAATCGCGGCATTACACAGCGGGGGGGGGGGGGGGGGGGCTTAAATGACACTGTCCAGAAGCCACGCCCCGTTCCGCCTCTGGCCCGCCTCCGTTCCGCCTCTGGCCTGCCCCCCTGTCACGTCACCTCACTGCCCGTACCCCCTGCTGAGCCGACGACTATGCAACTATGCTCTGGGGGCAGCCCAGCATCTATGGGATTCCCGGAGTCATGAAAACAGTGGTCGGGCCATGAAGCCACACCCCTTCCCACTAGGACATGCCCCTTTTGCTGGTGCGTGCGCATGCGGTATGTCTACTGCACCTGGTGTTGCATAGGACAGTGAAGTTGCATTTCCCGGGAAAAGCTCCAGAAATTTGTCGCTTTGAACTACTGTGTCTGAAGAAAAGCTGTGATTTTGCTTTTTATTTTTGTAAAATAAAAACACATACACCGATCATCAAATTGCACCAAATGGCCCTATTTAGTGCAACAGACTTTGGGGTCTATAAGGTCTGGTCATGAAGTGAAAAGAGTGGAGAAGTGAGCCAGTGGAGAAGTTGCCCATTGCCACCAATCAGCTGCTCTGTATAATTTTATAGTATGCAAATTTTACATGTTACGTCAATGCTGATAGGTTGCCATGGGTAACTTCTCCACTGGCTCACTTCTCCACACTTTTCACTGCTTCATGATTAGACGCCTATGTACTAAGCCTTGGAGAGAGATAAAGTACCAACCAATCAGCTCTGAACTGTAATTTTTCAAACCCAGCTTATAACATTGCAGTTAGGAGCTGATTGGCTGGTATTGTATTCTCTCTCTCTCTCTCTCTCTCTCTCTCTCTCTCTCTCTCTCTCTCTCTCTCTCTCTCTCTCTCTCTCTCTCTCTCTCTCTCTCTCTCTCTCTCTCTCTCTCAGTACATAAACCCCACAACCTGTGACATGGCAGTTTGGAGCTGATTAGGGATGGCCATCGGTGCATTTACCATCGATCGCGATATAACACGTGACCATCAGTGGTTGTCAACTACTGTATGCAATGGGTGTATAGTCATCCCTGTTATTTCACTGACTGGCCCGTAGGCCAGTCAGAACCAGAGGTCGGGGCTTCTCAGGTGTTGGGTGGCAGAGCTATGCTCCGTGTCCTGGCACCTTGTAAAAAAAAAATAATCCAATAAAAAACATTGGGTTTTCTCCGGCAGGGTCCACAGGATAACATTGGGATATGATGAAGCGACAGCAGATTTGCACCAATCCGTCAAAGCTTTTCGGCCTCCCAGCATGCAACTGCCCCGTCCATATATCCCCACCTCCTGGCTCAGGCAAATCTGTTTTTTGTTTGGTGCGGCAGGAGCCGGACTATGGTCAGAGGGCTGTTGGTTTTTAGCAGCCCTAAGCTTTCTTATTTTATTTTTATAGTCTTACTATTTTTTTATTTTTTTTGAGTGAGCTTTCTAAAAAGCGTCTTCTATGTACTTTAGAAAGAGTCGCTCCAACAACTCTCCGCCGGGTCGCGACCACGCTTACCCACGAGTACAGTGCTGTTTCGGTGTGCATCTGTGTCTGATATACTAGCAGGTCCAGCAGACGATACCAGGCTGTGGCCGGAGCACAGGGAGAAGGTAAGGCATCGGTTCCTCTTAGAAGGGGAATAAGGACACAACCGCACTGTTTTGAGAGGAGACTACCAAACAGTCGCTGACGCGGCTGCCACCTTTGTTGCACCAGCACTAGGCCTTAGGGCTCATAGGCTCCAGGGATAGTATGAGTCCGCAATCCCTTAGGGTTGATGTCAGCAGTGGGGAGTCAGACGCTCTCCTGGTCGCCCCTTCTCCCCGGTTCATGACCAGTTTCCTCCGAGTCTCCCGCCATGAACTGTTTTCCCGCTTCCATCTGTGACTCTGTATACGAAGGGGACCCAGTCGCAGCATGTGTGACTGGTGCGTCTGTATTCACTGAGCATCTGCATTCACTATCTATAGGTTCATGGAGCGGCAGTGTACACTAGTAGCGTCTGGATCCACTCAGCGTTCGCAAACGTATTGATCGGTCCTGGAAGCGGGGTGAGTCTCCCTGTATCCCACTCTACTGAGTACGGGTAATACAGCACTAAGTCTTTATCTACCTTTTGAGTACGAATAGGTAGATAAGTGCCTATTGCATATGAGTCTGTATACTATTACTGTGGTTTCTTTCGCTATGCGTCTGAATACGGTAGATCTGTTTAAACATGATTCAGTAATATGTTCTACATACTTGAAATGTAGTTGTAGTTGATGATGTGCTAAAATTGGTTATTATACTAATGTATAACATGTGACTGACTGCTAGTGTGATTGCTGACGATACTATATATTCTGTCAGTTTTGTTCTATTCCGATCCTCAATGCTGGTGCATGGGTACAGTCGGATTGTATGTCATTTTAAAAAGCTTAGTGATTACAGTCACAAATTGTGTAGTACACTGTGGAAGTTTTGATTATTTATCATGTCTAAGAGCGGCAAAGGTGAGGAAGGTACACTCTCACAGCAACACCAACACTCATATCAGGTTTGTCTTGCAAAGCTGGGTTAACCTCTCAAGATCTGGTTCAGGATGGTTTGTTTGCAAATTGTTTTAGCTTTCACCAGGGTCTCTTGAAAAATACAAGGCAGATTCAGGTGCAGGTTGATCCACCTTGGGCTATGTTTGCACAGACATTATCCAGTATAGCTGAACGGATATTTCCAACACCTGTACCAGGGATAGGTTACACGATTAACCCTTACATGCAGCTTCCCCACTGCGGTTTTATCATTTCCAGCAGCAGCCTCTTAGAAGAAACAGGCTGATAAGCCAGTGGTAAGTAAGAGGGTTTTGGAATTTTTGCCTTTTTCTGGAGATATTCTTTTTGGTAAAGAGTTGACAGATATTTTGGAGTCAGAAGCAGACTCCAAGAAGGTAAAGTTTCCTTCCACATACAATTTCACACCTAAAGTTCCAGCTTTTCGGTCTCAAGGAAATCTAAAGGAAAAAGTGATTGCAGGCAGTCCCAGTACAACAAGTCTGGTAAGATTAGAACGCATTAAGCTACCAGAGGACCAGTTGATAAAACAGATAATAAGCCATCAGCCTGATGCGGGCCTCCACCTGGGGGATCCCACGGTGGGGGGCCGACTTCTTCAGTTTGCACAGATCTGGCAGCAGTATACAACAGATGCCTGGGTGCAGGAAGCGGTATCTGTAGATTATGCTTTTGTCTTCAAGAAGCACCCTCCTCAAAGGTTTTTTTTTTTTGTTTTTTTGTTTGTTTTTTGTACCAGCCCGTGTCTGGTAGAGACGAAGGCCAGGGCTTTGCAAGAGGCAGTTCAGAAATTGCTTCAGTCAGGAGTAGTCATTTCAGTTCCCCCTGCACAACAAGGACATGGTTTCTACTCAAACCTGTTCTAGTTCGGAAACCAAATGGGCCATTCCGGCCCATTCTCAATCTCAAAGTGCTGAACAAATACATTTGGGTACCTCGGTTTCATATGGAGACTTTACGTTCCATCATTTTGGCCATGGAGCCATGGGATTATATGGTATCCCTGGATATCCAGGATGCTTACCTACATGTTCCTATAGCACTGTCCGATCAGGGTTATCTCAGGTTCGCTATCCTCCAACAGCATTTCCAGTTCCAGGCCCTACCTTTTGGGTTAGCCACAGCCCCCAGAGTATTTACCAAAATTATGGTGGTAATGGCAGCTTATCTCCGCCAACGGGGGAAAATAATTTTTCCATACCTCAACGTTCTTTTGCTCCTGGCACAAGTCGCAGGAATTGCTCCTATGTCATCTGCAACAGACAATAACGTGTCTGCAAAGGCACGGATGGCTCATAAATTGGGCAAAATCGTCTCTGGTTCCGTCACTTCGGATGACTCGCTTATGGGCTGTACTGGATTCAAGCCTTCAGAGAGTAATTTTACCTCTGAACAAGGTATCCAAGGTCCAGTCAAGGATTCAGGAGTTGCTCTACAGTCAAAAGGTATCCATTCAAGCAGCAATGTGTGTGATGGAATTGATGGTGTCAACATTCGACATGGTGGCGTATGCACAGGTCCACTCGAGGCCTCTGCAGTATCTGATCCTTGCCAAATGGAATGGATTGCATCAGACGATAAAAATGCAGACTATGGTTCTTACGATGGAAGTAAGAAGGTCATTAGCCTGGTGGCTACAGACATCCCATCTGGACAAGGGGAGACCCTTTGGGATATCAGATTGGGAAATTCTGACAACGGATGCCAGTCTCTAGAGCTGGTGAGCATTATCAGGAAGGTTGTATTTCCAGGGGCAATGGACCAAGGAAAAAGGTTGCCTGCCAATAAATATATTGGAACTTTGGGCCATATACATGGCCCGGATTCAGGCAAAGGACATTCTTCGGGGAAAACCAGTTCAGATCCGCCTGGACGATGCGACGGAGTAGCGTACCTCAACCATCAGGGAGGAATTTGCAGCCGAAAAGCGAAGAAGGAGGTAAGTCACACACTAAAGTGGGCAGAACTTCATCATCCAGCCTTGTCCGCAGTGTTCGTTCTAGGAGTCCTAAACTGGGAAGCGGATTTTTTCAGTCAACACGCCGTTCAGGCAAGCGAATGGGCTCTACACCCGGATGTCTTCCAGACTCTAGTAAACAACTGGGGGTTGCCAGAGATCAATCTCATGGCGTCCCGTCAGAACAACAAAGTTCTCGCATACGGGTCAAGAACAAAGGATCCCAGAGCGATCTTTGTGGATGCCCTGTCGGTGAGATGGAACTTTCATCTGGCCTATGTGTTTCCTCCAATCACCCTATTATCCAGGGTGGTGAGAAAGTTAAAACAAAGAAAGGGTGCCGTGATACTAATAGCTCCGGCTTGGCCGAGAAGGCATTGGTACACAGATCTGCAGAGAATGTCAATGGATGCTGCACTCCTGCTCCCTCAACGTCCAGATCTACTGATGCAGGGTCCTTGTTATCACAGACATTGATGGCGTGGCTCTTGAAATCTCTATCCTGAAGTCAAGAGGATTCTCTCAACAGGTAATTCAAACAATGCTCAGAGCAAGGAAACCTTCCTCAGCTCGCATTTATCACCGAATATGGCAAACCTATGGAGGTCATTCCGAGTTGTTCGCTCGCAAGGCGATTTTAGCAGAGTTGCTCACGCTAAGCCGCCGCCTACTGGGAGTGCATCTTAGCATCTTAAAATTGCGAACGAAGTATTTGCAATATTGCGATTACACACCTCGTAGCAGTTTCTGAGTAGCTTCAGACTTACTCGGCATCTGCGATCAGTTCAGTGCTTGTCGTTCCTGGTTTGACGTCACAAACACTCCCAGCGTTCGCCCAGACACTCCTCCGTTTCTCTGGCCACTCCTGCGTTTTTTCCGGAAACGGTAGCGTTTTTTCCCACACGCCCATAAAACGGCCTGTTTCCGCCCAGTAACACCCATTTCCTGTCAATCACATTACGATCGCCAGAACGATGAAAAAGCCGTGAGTAAAATTACTAAGTGCATAGCAAATTTACTTGGCGCAGTCGCAGTGCGGACATTGCGCATGCGCATTAAGCGGAAAATCGCTGCGATGCGAAGATTTTTACCAAGCGAACAACTCGGAATGAGGGCCCATATTCATTGGTGCAGTGAACGGAAAATGGAAGTCTTTCAGAGTTTCCAGGGTCTTAGCATTCCTTCAGGCAGGAATGGATAAAGGTTTGAAGGTGGCTTTCTTGAGAGTGCAAGTATCAGCATTGACTGTATGGTTCCAAAAGAAAATTGCCAACTTATAGGATGTGCATACTTTTTTCCAGGGTATGCTGCTCATTCAAACTCCTTTTGTTCCTCCTACAGTGCCTTGGGACTTAAATTTAGACCTAAAGGCCCTTCAAGTTGCCCTATTTCAGTGATGGCTAACCTTGACACTTCAGCTGTTGTTGAACTACACATCCCAGCATGCCCTGCTACAGTTTTGCTATTTGGCCATGCTAAAACTGATGCAGGGCATGCTGGGATGTGTAGTTCAACAACAGCTGTAGTGTCAAGGTTAGCCATCACTGCCCTACTGGCCATGGCGTCAGCTAGAAGAGTGTCAAATTTGGGGGCATTGTCATGTCGTTCCCCATTTCTGATTTTTTTTTTAATTTTTTAATACAGATAAAGCAGTTCTCAGAACTAGATCTGGGTATCTTCCTAAGGTGGTGTCTTAATGCCACCTTAACAAGGAAATTGTAGTCCTGGCTTTCCAGGTACCGGGCCTTACTGCTGGAGATGCATCGCTGGACGTGGTCCATACCTTAAGGATCTACGTGGATAATACCAGTGCCATCAGAAAGACAGATACTCTCTTCATTCTGTATGGATTTCACAAGAGAGGATGGCCTGCTGATAAGCAGACACTGGCAAGGTGGCTTTGGATGACGATTTCAGAAGCATATTCTCAAGCTGATCTCCCTGTTCCGGCTAATGTCTCTGCTCACTCTACTCGTAAGGTAGGTCCATCATGGGCAGCACAACGTGGTGCTTCAGCAGCCGGCCCCCTTACAGAGCCAGAAGCAAGAAGAGGTCCGGAAAATCGTCGGCAGAAGACATCAGCCTTCATCAAGGTAGCGCACAGCACTGCAGCTGTGCGCCATTGCTCCTCATGCACACCTCACACTGCGGTCACTGATGGGTGCAGGGCGCTGGGGGGGGGCGCCCTGAGCAGCAATACTGACACCTTGGCTGGCAAACTGTCACCATATATAGCCCCAGAGGCTATATAGGTGCTTTTTAACCCCTGCCAGAATACATAAAAATGCGGGAGAAAAGTCCCCGAAAAAGGGGCGGAGCTATCTCCTTCAGCACACTGGCGCCATTTTTCCCTCACAGCTCCGTTGGAGGGAAGCTCCCTGGCTCTCCCCTGCAGTTAATACACTACAGAAAGGGTTAAAAAGAGAGGGGGGGCACATTTTAGGCGCAGTATACAATATATATATATATACAGCTATAAGGGAAAACACTCTTTATAGGTGATATCCCTGTGACATATAGCGCCCTGGTGTGTGCTGGCATACTCTCCCTCTGTCTCCCCAAAGGGCTTTGTGGGGTCCTGTCCTCTGTCAGAGCATTCCCTGTGTGTGTGCTGTGTGTCGGTACGGCTGTGTCGACATGTAGGTGGAGGATAATGATGTGGAGGCGGAGCGTATGCCTGTAAATATGTTGTCACCCCCTGCGGGGTCGACACCGGTGTGGTTGGACTTATGGAAGGATTACGTGAAAGTGTCAACTCCTTACACAAAAGGTCGACGACACAGAACAACCGGCTACTCAGCTTGGGCCTGTTCCAGCGTCTCAAATGTCATGGGGGGCTCTAAAAACGCCCGCTAACTCAGATGGCAGACACAGATGTCGACACGGATACCGTCTCCAGTGTCGACGACGATGAGACTAGTGTACCCTCCAAATAGGTCCACCCGTTACATGATTGAGGCAATGAAAAATGTATTACACATTTATGATAATACCCCAGGTACCACATAAAAGGGTATTGTGTTTGGTGAGAGAAAACTATTAGTAGTTTTTCCTGCATCTGAGGAATTAAATGAGGTGTGTGAGGAAGCGTGGTCTTCCCCCAGTAAGAAATTTATAATTTCTAAACGGTTATTGGCAGCGTACCCTTTCCCGCCAGAGGGTAGGTCACGTGGGGAAACACCCCATAGGGTAGATACAGCGCTTACACGCTTATCAGAAAAGGTGGCACTACCGTCTCCGGATACGGCCGCCCTGCAGGATCCTGCTGATAAAAAGCAGGAGGTTACCCTAAAAGATATAGTCACACACTCGAGCATTATATTGCGACCAGCCATTGCTTCGGCATGGTTGTGCAGTGCTCCCGCTGCGTGGTCAGATTCCCTGTCGGAAAATAACTATGGATAGGGACAATATTTTGCTGACAATAGAGCATACAAAAGACGTGGTCTTATACATGCGTGATGCACAGAGGGATATTGGCCGGCTGGCATCAAAAATAAGCGCTAGGTCCATTGCCGCCAGACGGGGGTTATGGACTTGGCAATGGTCAGGCGATGCCGACTTGAATCGGCACATGGAAGTTTGCCCTATAAGGGGGTAAAACTATTTGGGGATGGTTTTTTCAGACCTCATTTCCACAGCTACTGCTGGGAAATCGACTTTGTTGCCACAGGTTACCCCACAACAAAAGAAAGCACCGTATCATCAAGTACAGTCCTTTCGGCCCCAGAAAAGCAAGAGGGCTAGAGGCTCATCCTTTTTGCCGAGAGGCAAAGGTAGAGGAAAAAGCTGCAGCACACAGCTAGTTCCCAAGAGCAGAAGCCCTCCCTGCGTCCGGTAGGTCCACAGCATGGCGCTGGGGCTGCTCAGGCGGTCCCGGGTACGGTGGGGGCCCGTCTCAGAAATTTCAGCGCCCAGTGGGCTCTCTCACAGGGATCCCTGGGTCCTTCAAGTAGTATCTCAGGGGTACAGGCTGGAGTTCGAGACGTTCTTCCCCCCCGCTGTTTCCTAAAATCTGCCTTACCGGCACCTCCCTCTGCCAGGGAGGCGGTGTTGATGGCTATTCAACACTATAATCACAACAAGTGATTGTCAAGGTGCCCCTCCTTCAGCAAGGAAGGGGTTACTATTCCACAATGGTTGTGGTACCGAAACAGAACGGTTCGGTGAGACCCATCTTAAAATTAAAATACTTGAATTTTTTATATCAGAAGATTCAAGTTCAAGATGGAATCGCTCAGGGCGGTTATTACGAGCCTTGACGAGGGGGATTACAGGGTCTCCCTGGACATCAAGGATGCGTACCTGCATGTCCCCATTTACCCTCCTCACCAGGAGTACCTCAGAGGTGTGGTACAGGACTGTCACTATCAGTTCCAGACGCTGCCGTTGGAGTTGTCCACGGCACCGAAGGTCTTTACCAAGGTAATGACCGAAATGATGATACTCCTTCGCAAGAAGGAAGTTTTTGTTATCCCGTACTTGGATGATCTCCTGATAAAGGCGAGGTCCAAAGAACAGTTGGTAGTGGGGGTAGCACTCTCTCGGGAAGTGCTACAACAGCACGGCTGGATTCTCAATATTCCAAAGTCACAGCTGGTCCCGACGACGCGTCTTCTGTTCCTGGGAATGATTCTGGACACAGACCAGAAAAGAGTGTTTCTTCCAGTGGAAAAGCTGAGGAGTTGTCATCTCTAGTCAGAGACATCCTAACACCAGGACAGGTGTCGGTACATCAATGCACACGAGTCCTGGGAAAAATGGTAGCTTCGTACGAAGCATAATTCCATTCGGAAGACTCCACGCAAGGACGTTCCAGTGGGACCTGTGGGACAAATGGTCCGGGTCCCATCTACAGATACAACAGCGGAAAACCCTGTCAGCAAGAAACAGGGTGTCGCTGCTGTGGTGGCTGCAGAGGGCTCATCTACTAGAGGGCCGCAGATTCGGAATACAGGACTGGGTCCTGGTGACCACGGATGCCAGCCTTCGGGGCTGGGGTGCAGTCACACAGGGAAGAAATTTCCAAGGAAATTTCGCTTCACATAAATATTTTGGAGCTAAGGGCTATTTACAATGCCCTAAGTCAAGCAAGGCCCCTGCTTCAGAACCAGCCGGTACTGATCCAATCAGACAACATCACGGCGGTCGCCCACGTAAACAGACAGGGCGGCACTAGAGGCAGGAGGGCGATGGCAGAAGCTGCAAGGATTCTCCGATGGGCGGACAATCATGTGGTAGCACTGTCAGCAGTGTTTATTCCGGGAGTGGACAACTGGGAAGCAGACTTCCTCAGCAGGCACGACCTCCACCCGGGAGAGTGGGGACTTCACCCAGAAGTCTTCCACATGATTGTAAACCGTTGGGAACGACCAAAGGTGGACATGATAGCTGTGGACGCTCTAGTGACACCGTGGGTGTACCAGTCGGTTTATGTGTTCCCTCCTCTGCCTCTCATACCCAAGGTACTGAGAATTATACGACGGAGAGGAGTAAGAACTATACTCGTGGCTCCGGATTGCCCAAGAAGGTTTTGGTACCCGGAACTGCAAGAGATGCTCACAGAGGACCCATGGCCTCTACCTCTAAGACGGGACCTGCTCCAGCAGGGACCCTGTCTGTTCCAAGACTTACCGCGGCTGCGTTTGACGGCATGGCGGTTGAACGCCGGATCCTGAAGGAAAAAGGCATTCCAGAAGAAGTCATCCCTCCTTTGATAAAAGCCAGAAAGGATGTAACCGCAAAGCATTATCACCGCATTTGGCGAAAATATGTTGCGTGGTGCGAGGCCAGGAAGGCCCCGACGGAGGAATTTCAACTGGGTCGATTCCTGCATTTCCTGCAAACAGGAGTGTCTATGGGCCTCAAATTGGGATCCATTAAGGTTCAGATTTCGGCCCTGTCGATTTTCTTCCAGAAAGAACTGGCTTCAGTTCCTGAAGTTCAGACGTTTGTCAAGGGGGTGCTGCATATACAGCCTCCTTTTGTGCCTCCAGTGGCACCTTGGGATCTCAATGTAGTTTTGGGGTTCCTAAAATCACATTGGTTTGAACCACTTAAATCTGTGGATTTAAAATATCTCACGTGGAAAGTGGTCATGCTGTTGGCCCTGGCTTCGGCCAGGCGCGTGTCGGAATTGGCGGCTTTATCCTGTAAAAGCCCTTATCTGATTTTCCATTCGGACAGGGCGGAATTGAGGACTCGTCCTCAGTTTCTCCCTAGGGTGGTGTCAGCGTTTCACCTGAACCAGCCTATTGTGGTGCCTGCGGCTACTAGGGACTTGGAGGACTCCAAGTTGCTAGACGTTGTCAGGGCCCTGAAAATATATATTTCCAGGACGGCTGGAGTCAGAAAATCTGACTCGCTGTTTATCCTGTACGCACCCAACAAGCTGGGTGCTCCTGCTTCTAAGCAGATTATTGCTCGCTGGATTTGTAATACAATTCAGCTTGCGCATTCTGTGGCAGGCCTGCCACAGCCAAAATCTGTAAAAGCCCACTCCACAAGGAAGGTGGGCTCATCCTGGGCGGCTGCCCGAGGGGTCTCGGCTTTACAACTTTGCCGAGCTGCTACTTGGTCAGGGTCAAATACCTTTGTAAAATTTTACAAATTTGACACTCTGGCTGAGGAGAGGACCTTGAGTTTTCTCATTCGGTGCTGCAGAGTCATCCGCACTCTCCCGCCCGTTTGGGAGCTTTGGTATAATCCCCATGGTCCTTACGGAGTTCCCAGCATCCACTAGGACGTCAGAGAAAATAAGAATTTACTCACCGGTAATTCTATTTCTCGTAGTCCGTAGTGGATGCTGGGCGCCCATCCCAAGTGCGGATTGTCTGTAATACTTGTACATAGTTATTGTTAACTAATCGGGTTCTTGTTGTGAGCCATCTATTCAGAGGCTCCTCTGTTATCATGCTGTTAACTGGGTATTGTATCACGAGTTATACAGTGTGATTGGTGTGGCTGGTATGAGTCTTACCCGGGATTCAAAAATCCTTCCTTATTGTGTACGCTCGTCCGGGCACAGTATCCTAACTGAGGCTTGGAGGAGGGTCATAGTGGGAGGAGCCAGTGCACACCAGGTAGTCCTAAAGCTTTCTTTTTGTGCCCAGTCTCCTGCGGAGCCGCTATTCCCCATGGTCCTTACGGAGTTCCCAGCATCCACTACGGACTACGAGAAATAGAATTATCGGTAAGTAAATTCTTATTTTTTTTACTTTTTCATACTTCACGGTCCACATGGACTATGATTAGGAACGGTAACCTGTGCCGAGCTTGCCCGAAGCATGGCGAGAGAAGC
Organism: Pseudophryne corroboree; assembly: GCF_028390025.1. Taxonomy (NCBI): domain Eukaryota; kingdom Metazoa; phylum Chordata; class Amphibia; order Anura; family Myobatrachidae; genus Pseudophryne; species Pseudophryne corroboree. The sequence continues at coordinate 414,416,913 of NC_086451.1, forward strand.
GAGCCATGCGAGGGGATACGGTGCACTAATTGGGGTTCCCCCTCACTCTACGAAGAAAACGACACAAAAAAAAATCATGTCGACCTTGCACATGTCGACCTAATGCTTGTGTCGCCCTATTTTAGGTGTTAACTTAGTCACTGTCAGCCAATAGTGATCGACCTAGGCACTGTCGACCTAAGTGAGCGATCAGGTCTGAATGACCCCCATGGTGCAGATGCCCTGAAACATTGATAATGTAATATACTCGTTTGCCAGTATATACGTGTGTGTGTGTATATAAAATATATATATATATATATATATATATATATATATATATATATATATATATATATAATAATGTGTGTATACAGTATATATATTTTACAGTAAATTCATGGAGCCGGCACTCACAACTGGTATGAGGTAGTTTTCAGCGGTCAATAAAATGACAGGTGGTGTATGCTTCATATAAGCAGAGGGGAAGGAGATTCATGTGGTTGAAGGTAGGAGGGTAGCTATGCCCTCCATGGTTTTAGCCACACCCCATGGGACAGACCACACCCCCATATCAGAAGTAACACCCCCACCATGCTGGTTACACCCCTTGCGACAGCGCACAATAGGCACGTTATAAATTTCTGCTCCAGGCCCATCAGAACCTTCATCTGGCACTGGGCACGGGTGACTTAATAGTACCTCAGTCAGTTTGATTATACCAAGCAGGGATATCCCTAAAACCTGTACTGTTGGGGGGGGAGGGGGGGCCTCGAGTACCATGTTTGGGAACCACTGATCTAAATGATAAAAAAAGATTGATTTGGTCATTACGTAAACCTTCAAATTCAGTCATTATATAATTCAGCAGGGTATTATTATTATTATTATTATTATTATTATTTATTTAATTATTATTATTACTATTATTATCCTTTATTTATATGGCGCCACAAGGGTTCCGCAGCGCCCAATTACAGAGTACATATGCACATTATCAAAACAGGAAAACAGTGACTTACAGTTGAAGACAATATAGGACAAGTACAGGGTAACTAAGCAAAACTACACCAGTAAACATAGAGATAAGTTTCACGGTGGCCAAAAAACTGTGGGATTTGGGAGTTGAGGATTATTAAAGTAAGAAAGGATAAGCACATGAGGGAAGAGGGCCCTACTCATGAGAGCTTACATTCTAAAGGGGAGGGGCAGACAGATAAAGGTGACACAGATGGCGTAGATCGTGCAAGGGATTAGGATGAGATTTGGCTGGGTTTGGTCTGAAGAGCCCGTTTGAAGTTCTGTAGAGAGGTGGAGAGTCTGAGGGGGAGAGGTAAAGAATTCCAGAGAGAGGGAGCAGCACGTGAAAAATCTTGGATGTAGGAGTGGGAGGAAGTAATCATAAGACAGGAGAGTCTGCGTGCATTAGCAGAACGAAGAGTCCAAAGTACTAAAATATACAGTTCACTAAATGGCACTAAAAAATACAAAAATTTAACAATCACATAATGACATCACAGTTTAAATAATACAGCTGAAAGGTAGAATACTGCTAAAGTAACCAGCTGAATTACTGACTATAGAAGAAGAAGAAGGATGCCAAAAACTAGTGTTTACTGCCTAATATGGTTCTAGGTACATTTCAGTATAGTAGTATTTGGGGGTATTTGTTCAGCTTATCGACACACAATGTCGGCAGCTGCTGTTAGGGCTACGCTGCAGTTAGGGTTAGCTGATGAGACTATGGAAAACCGCATTGTCAACATGCCGACTATTGATAATCACGATGTGTCGGTATCAACGTCGTGAATGTCAACATTCTCAAAAACAACTTTTTGTATCACACCTGTGCTTGGATAAAAGTTTAAGAGCTTCTTTTAGGGATAGTTTGGTAAATTAGAGGGGTATACTTTTCATTTTCAGAAGGGAAAGTAAAAATGAAAATCTGCGACATTCACATGTTATTGCATTACTATCTGATACAGGGGCTAATTCACATGTGTACGGAGGAGGTAACGCTGCTGCTTATATAGAAGCAGCAGCGATAGCTGTAATATGGCAATGCAGCAGGAGGCTGCGTCAAATGACACGCAGTATCTGATCATATGCGACACCATAGGCTGGCTGCGTGACCCATTAAAGTCGTGCAAACTGGTTGCTACCTAGAGGCCAGGAAACCTCCATCCTCTGGAGATCCTGGCCTCTTCCGTTTGGAGATACAGCAGCTGTTGCCGCCCCCTCTCCACCCCCAAACGGCATGAGGCTGTAAGTCACTGACAGTATGATGCCTTAGTGCGACCAACGTCACAGACATGTACTGTACATGCTTAGTATGGGTCCAGCGCATGCTCAAATGTACCGAACATTGGTACTTTGTGGCGTATGCAGTTGCTCCAGCCACATCGGAATTAGCCCCGTTGTGCAAAGTTAGTCAGCGACTAAGCCATATGCTTCATAGTTTGGTCACTTTACTTCTATTTCTTTCAAGAAAAAAAAATTACAGTAGATTTTGTAGGACCATTGTCTTAAACATACAGTTGTTAGTGCATAGTTTATCCTAAGGACACAGTATGGTTTGGCATTCACTAATAGGTTTAATATTGCATTGCCAGTTTGTGAGTGAGGTGATTAATGTTGACTGGGATTTTTTTTTTTAATTTTGTTTAAGTAATTTCAACTGCGGCTTTTGAGATTACACTTTATGTGCAAACCAAGGTCTGTTTCGGAGGTGTTCAAGGTTTCTCTTACGTCCTAGAGGATGCTGGGGACTCCGTAAGGACCATGGGGTATAGACGGGCTCTGCAGGAGACATGGGCACTATAAAGAACTTTAGAATGGGTGTGCACTGGCTCCTCCCTCTATGCCCCTCCTCCAGACCTCAGTTAGATCCTGTGCCCAGAGGAGATTGGGGGCACTACAGGGGAGCTCTCCTGAGTTTCTACGATAAAGAATTTTGTTAGGTTTTTTTATTTTCAGGGAGCACTGCTGGCAACAGGCTCCCTGCATCGTGGGACTGAGGAGAGAGAAGCAGACCTACTTAAGTGATAGGCTCTGCTTCTTAGGCTACTGGACACCATTAGCTCCAGAGGGAGTCAGAACGCAGGTCTCCTCTTGCTGTTCGTCCCGGAGCCGCGCCGCCGTCCTCTTTGCAGAGCCGGAAGATAGAAGCCGGGTGAGTATGAGAAGAAAAGAAGACTTCAAGGCGACAGAAGACTTCAGATCTTCACTGAGGTACGCGCGCAGCTGTAATGCTGCGCGCCATTGCGCACACATACATACATACATACATTCATTCATTCATTCATTCATACATACATACATACATACATACATTCATTCATTCATTCATTCATTCATTCATTCATTCATTCATTCATTCACGGGTGCAGGGGGGGCGCCCTGGGCAGCAATAAAGCCTCTATATCTGGCATAGATACTGCGGAGGCAGTATTTCTTTCAATCCCCTGCCAGTTTGAGATATTTTGAGCGGGACCGAAGCCCGCCGCTGGAGGGGGCGGAGCTTGGTCTCTCAGTACTAACCAGCGCCATTTTCTCCACAGAGATCTGCAGAGAAGCTGGCTCCCCGGTCTCTCCCCTGCTGAACACGGTGACACAGGGCTGAAAAGAGGAGGCGGGGCACTTGTAAGGCGCAGTGAGTGTATTACACAGTAATTTAATATAAAAGCGCTATTATCTGGGACATTATTTTCCAGTGTCAGTTGGCGCTGGGTGTGTGCTGGCATACTCTCTCTCGGTCTCTCCAAAAGGCCTTATTGGGGAACTGTCTCCTTATAACTATATCCCTGTGTGTGTGGGGGTGTCGGTACGAGTGTGTCAGCATGTCTGATGTGGAAGGCTCAGCTAAGGAGGAGGTGGAGCAGATGATTGTGGTGTCGCCGTCGGCAACGCCGACTCATGATTGGATGGACATGTGAAATGTTTTAAATGCAAATGTGACCTTATTACATAAGAGATTGGACAAAGCAGAGTCCAGGGAAAGAGCAGGGAGTCAATCCACGGCTTCAGCTGGGTCACCAAGCCCTTCTGGGTCTCAAAAACGTCCCCTATCCCAGATAGCAGACACTGATACCGACACGGACTCTGACTCCAGTGTCGACTACGATGAGGCGAGGCTGCACCCGAGGGTGGCAAAAAGCATTCATTATATGATTATTGCAATAAAAGAGGTTTTGCATATCACAGATGACCCCTCGGTCCCTGACACGAGGGTGCGCATGTATAATGAAAAGAAACCTGAGGTAACCTTTCCCCCATCCCATGAACTTAACGAGTTATTTGAAAAGGCTTGGGAAACTACTGATAAAAAACTGCAGATTCCCAAGAGGATTCTTATGGCATATCCTTTCCCTGCACGGGACAGGGTACGTTGGGAATCCTCACCCAGGGTGGACAAGGCTTTAACACGCCTGTACAAGAAAGTGGCGCTACCGTCTCTGGACACGGCAGCCCTCAAAGATCCTGCTGATCGCAGGCAGGAAACTACTTTAAAGTCTATTTATGCGCATACAGGTGCTTTGCTCAGACCGGCAATAGCATCGGCATGGGTGTGTAGTGCAGTTGCAGCTTGGACAGATACCTTGTCAGCTGACCTTGATACCCTAGATAGGGATACCATTTTATTAACCTTAGGCCACATTAAAGATGCAGTCTTATATATGAGGGATGCTCAAAGAGACGTTGGGCTGCTGGGGTCGATGGCCATGGCGGTTTCTGCTAGGCGCGCCCTGTGGACTCGCCAATGGACGGGTGATGCCGACTCAAAGAAACATATGGAGGTTTTGCCATACAAAGGTGAAGTTTTATTTGGGGAAGGTCTCGCGGACCTGTTTGCCACAGCTACCGCGGGTAAATCTACCTTTTTGCCTTTTGTTCCCCCACAGCAAAAGAAAACTCCACAGTATCAGATGCAGTCCTTTCGGTCGCGTAAGTCCAGAAGAGGTCGGGGCTCTTCCTTACTCGCCAGAGGTAAGGGTAGAGGGAAAAGAATGCCTGCTACGGCTAGTTCACAGAAGCAAAAGTCCTCCCCGGCTTCTACTCAATCCACTGCATGACGCTGGGGCTCCACTGAGGGAGTCCGCGCCGGTGGGGGCACGTCTTCGACTCTTCAGCCAGGTCTGGGTTCTGTCAGACGTGGATCCTTGGGCGATGGAAATTGTATCCCAAAGCTACAAACTGGAATTCGAAGAGGTGCCTCCTCGCCGATTTTTCAAGTCTGCTTTACCAGCTTCTCTCCCAGAGAGGGAAATAGTTTTAGCTGCAATTCAAAAACTGTGTCAACAGCAAGTGAATATCAAGGTTCCCCTAGTCCAGAGGTTCTCAAACTCGGTCCTCGGGGGGCCCACACAGTGCATGTTTTGCAGGTCTCCTCACAGAATCGCAAGTGAAATAATTAGCTCCACCTGTGGATCTTTTAAAATGTGTCAGTGAGTAATTAATACACCTGTGCACCTGCTGGGTTACCTGCAAAACATGCACTGTGTGGGCTCCCGAGGACCGAGTTTGAGAACCTCTGCCCTAGTCCAACAGGGGAAGGGGTACTATTCAACCCTGTTTGTGGTCCCTAAACCGGATGGCTCGGTCAGACCCATTCTGAATCTAAAATCCCTAAACCTGTACTTAAAAAAAGTTCAAATTCAGGATGGAATCGCTCCAGGCAGTTATCTCCAGCCTGGAAGGGGGGGATTTTATGGTGTCACTAGACATAAAGGATGCATACCTTCATGTCCTCATTTATCTCCCTCATCAGGCGTATCTGAGATTCGCTGTACAGGATTGTCATTACCGGCCCCGAGGATTTTCACCAAGGTAATGGCGGAAATGATGGTGCTCCTGCGCAGGCAGGGAGTCACAATTTTCCCGTACTTGGACGATCTCCTGATAAAAGCGAGATCGAGAGATCAATTGCTGAAAAGCGTGTCACTCTCCCTGAGAGTGTTGCAGCAGTATGGCTGGATTCTAAATCTACCAAAGTCACAGTTGATTCCAACGACTCGGCTACCTTTCTTAGGCATGATTCTGGACACGGAACAGAAGAGGATTTTTCTCCCAATGGAAAAAGCCCAGGAACTCCAGAACATGGTCAGAGACCTGCTAAAACCAAAAAGAGTGTCAGTCCATCAATGCACTCGAGTACTGGGAAAAATGGTGGCGACCTACAAGGCCATCCCCTTCGGCAGGTTCCATGCGAGGACGTTTCAGTGGGACCTCCTGGACAAGTGGTCCGGGTCCCATCTACAAATACATCAGAAAATAATCCTGTCCCCCAGGGCCAGGGTGTCTCTCCTGTGGTGGCTGCAGAGTGCTCACCTTCTCGAGGGTCGCAGGTTCGGCATTCAAGACTGGGTTCTGGTGACCACAGACGCGAGCCTCCGAGGATGGGGAGCAGTCACACAAGGAAAAAATTTTCAGGCACTATGGTCAAGCCAGGAGGCTTGTCTACAGATCAACGTACTGGAATTGAGGGCCATATACAACGGCCTACGACAAGCGGAGAATCTTCTTCGCGGTCTACCGGTTCTGATTCAATCAGACAACGTCACAGCCGTGGCTCATGTAAACCGCCAAGGCGGGACAAGGAGCAGAGTGGCAATGGCGGAAGCCACCAGGATTCTTCGTTGGGCGGAAAATCACATAAGCGCTCTGTCAGCAGTCTTCATTCCGGGTGTGGACAACTGGGAAGCAGACTTCCTCAGCAGACACGATCTCCATCCAGGAGAGTGGGGACTTCATCAGGAAGTTTTTGCAGAAATAAGTAATTGGGGACTTCCGCAAATAGACATGATGGCGTCACGCCTCAACAAGAAGCTTCGGAGGTATTGTGCCAGGTCAAGGGACCCTCAGGCAGTAGCGGTGGACGTCCTGGTGACAGCATGGGTGTTTCAGTCGGTCTATGTGTTTCCTCCTCTTCCGCTCATCTCAAAAATACTGAGAATCATAAGACGAAAAAGAGTGTAGACAATACTCATTGTTCCAGATTGGCCTCGAAGGGCCTGGTATTCAGATCTTCAGGAAATGCTCACAGAAGATCCGTGGCCTCTTCCTCTCAGGGAAGACCTGTTGCAGCAGGGGCCCTGCGTGTTCCAAGACTTACTGCGGTTACGTTTGACGGCATGGCGGTTGAACACAAAATCCTAGCGGGGAAAGGTATTCCGGAGGAAGTCATCCCTACTCTGATAAAGGCTAGGAAGGAGGTGACGGCGAAACATTATCACCGTATCTTGAGGAAGTATGTATCTTGGTGTGAAGCAAAGAATGCTCCTATGGAAGATTTCCATCTGGGCCGTTTTCTCCACTTTCTACAGACAGGAGTGGATATGGGCCTAAAGTTAGGCTCCATTAAGGTACAGATTTCGTCCCTATCTATTTTCTTTCAGAAGGAATTGGCTTCTCTCCCAGAAGTCCAGACTTTTGTAAAGGGAGTGCTGCATATCCAGCCTCCTTTTGTGCCCCCAGTGGCACCATGGGACCTTAACGTGGTGTTACAGTTCCTAAAATCTCACTGATTTGAGCCTCTTCAAACAGTTGACTTAAAATTTCTCACTTAGAAGGTGGTCATGTTGTTGGTCTTGGCATCTGCAAGGTGGGTGTCCGAATTGGCGGCTTTGTCTCACAAGAGCCCCTATCTGATTTTCCATGTGGATTGCGCAGAATTGAGGACTCGCCCTCAATTTCTGCCTAAGGTGGTTTCATCTCTTCATATAAACCAACCTATTGTGGTGCCTGTGGCTACGGGTGACTTGGAGGATTCCAAGTCCCTTGATGTAGTCAGGGCCTTAAAGATTTATGTAGCCAGGACGGCTCGGGTTAGGAAAACAGAGGCACGGTGTGTCCTGTATGCAGCCAACAAGGTTGGCGCTCCTGCTTCTAAACAGACTATTGCTCGCTGGATCTGTAACACGATTCAGCAGGCTCATTCTACGGCTGGATTGCCGTTACCAAATTCGGTTAAGGCCCATTCCACTAGGAAGGTGGGCTCTTCTTGGGCGGCTGCCCGAGGCGTCTCTGCATTACAGCTTTTCCGAGCGGCAACTTGGTCGGGTTCAAACACGGTCGCTAAATTTTTCAAGTTTGATACCTTGGCTGAGGAGGACCTCATGTTTGCTCAATCGGTGCTGCAGAGTCATCCGCACTCTCCCGCCCGGTCTGGAGCTTTGGTATAATCCCCTTGGTCCTTACGGAGTCCCCAGCATCCTCTAGGACGTAAGAGAAAATAAGATTTTAAACCTACCGGTAAATCTTATTCTCCTAGTCCGTAGAGGATGCTGGGCGCCCGTCCCAGTGCGGACTACATTCTTCAAGACTTGTATATAGTTATTGCATTACATAAGGGTTATGTTACAGTTTTGATCAGTCTCTGGCTGATGCTGTTTTGTTTCATACTGTTAACTGGTTCGTATGTTCCAAGTTGTACGGTGTGGATGGTGTGGGCTGGTATGTATCTTGCGCTTAGATTAACAAAAATCCTTTCCTCATACTGTCTGTCTCCTTTGGGCACAGTTCTCTAACTGAGGTCTGGAGGAGGGGCATAGAGGGAGGAGCCAGTGCACACCCATCTAAAGTCTTTATAGTGCCCATGTCTCCTGCGGAGCCCGTCTATACCCCATGGTCCTTACGGAGTCCCTAGCATCCTCTACGGACTAGGAGAAAAAGATTTACCGGTAGGTTTCAAATCTTATTTTTTATTTTCAGGGAGGCTGCTGGCAACGGTCTCCCTGCATCGTGGGACTTAGGGGAGAGAAGTCAGACCTACTTCTAGGGAGTTTAAAGGCTCTGCTTCTTGGCACCATTCGCTCCTGAGGGTTTGGAACACTAGGTACACCTAGGGGTTCACTCCCAGAGCCCGCCGTCACCCCCCTTGCAGAGCCAGAAGTCAGAAGACAGGTGAGTAGAAGAAGAAAAAAAAGACTTCAGTGACGGCTTTCTGAGGTACCGCACAGTGAACGCGCTGCGCGCCATGCTCTCATACACAGCGGCACTGCAGGGTGCGGGGGAGGGGGGGGCGCGCGCCCTGGGCAGCATTATAAACCTCTTTTTAGGCTGGCAGAAGGTAATTGAGGTGCCTGGGCACTAAATTCGGACCCCCGCCGGCAATTATTTATTTAAAAAAGAGCGGGCTGAAGCGGGCCGTGTAGGGGGCGGGGCTTAGCCCTCACAGCTCACATCAGCGCCATTTTCTCTCCAGAGCATGCAGAGACGCTGGTCCTTCCTCACCACTGCTAATAACAAGCAACAGGGGGGGGGGCACAGCAAATTTGGTGCAATATTGAGTAATATAAAGCACTGCAGGGTCTGAGACATTATATTTATAGCGTTCAGAACTGGGACAGTCGCTGGGTTGTGAGCCCGCAAACTCCCTCTGTGTTTCTCTGACAGGCTTTACTGTGGGTCTGTCCCCCTTTTGGCCCAGTGTGTCTGTGGGTGTCGATACAGGTGTGTTGGCATGTCTGAGGCAGACTGCTCTTCCCAGGAGGAGACTGTGTTGGGGGCAGAAACGGCTGTGGGAGTGACCATGTCGGCACCGCCGACTTCTGACTGGGTAAATGTGTTGAATGCTTTGAATGCTAATGTGGCTCTTATTAATAAGAGATTAGATAAATCTGAGCCTCAGAACCAGGTATGGAAAAAATCCGTGGAGGATGTGTTATCACAGATACAGACACCTTCGGGGTCACATAAACATTCGTTTGCGCAGTTAGCAGACACAGATACCGACACGGACTCTGACTCCAGTGTCGACTATAGTGATACCAGATTAGACCCAAAATTGGCAAAGAGCATCCAGTACATGATTGTGGCAATAAAAGATGTCTTACACATCACTGAGGACCCTGCTGTTCCTGATAATAGGGTCTGTATGTACAAGGGAAAGAAACCTGAGGTAACGTTTACTCCCTCTCATGAACTGAATGCCCTTTTTGAAAAAATGTGGGAAAATCCTGACAGTTTCTGATTCCCAAAAGGATTCAAATGGCGTATCCGTTCCCCTCGGGGGATAGAGAAAAGTGGGAGTCACCTCCCGTTGTAGACAAGGCACTATAACGTTTGTCTAAAAGGGGGGCTTTATCGTCTCCTGGCACGGCAGCCCTCAAGGATCCTGCGGATCGTAGGCAGGAAAATACGCCGAAATCCATTTATGTCACCACAGGTACACTACTCATACCAGCTATTGCATCTACGTGGGTGAGTAGTGCAATCGAAAAATGGGCAGATAACTTGTCATCTGATATAGATACCCTGGACAGGGATACCATCCTTTTAACGCTGGGTTATATCAGGGACGCTGCAGCCTACCTAAAGGAAGCGGCGACAGATATTGGCCTCTTGGGATCAAGGGCCAATGCCATGGCAGTTTCAGCTAGGAGGGCATTGTGGATTCATCAATTGAATGCTGATGCTGACTCTGAGAAAGCTATGGAGTCTCTACCGTATAAAGGTGGTGTATTGTTTGGTGAAGGTCTCGCTGAACTGGTATCTACGGCTACCGCGGGTAAGTCGTAATTTTTGCCTTATGTTCCTCCACAACAGAAGAAAGCACACCACTTGCAGATGCAGTCCTTTCGGCCGAATAAATACAAAAAAGGCCGAGGTTATTCCTTCCTTGCTAATAGAGGAAGAGGTAAAAGATCTCTGGCCGTGGCAGGTTCTCAGGAGCAGAAGTCCTCCCTGGCTTCTGCCAAATCCACTGCATGACGCTGGGGCTCCTCTGCGGGAGTCCGCACCGGTGGGGGCACATCTCAAGCTCTTCAGTCAGTTCTGGGCTCGTTCGGCCCTAGACCCGTGGATTGTAGAAATAGTGTCCCAGGGGTACAAACTGGAGCTTCAAGACGTTCCCTCTCAACGTTTTTTCAAATCGGCCTTACCAGCTTCTCTTCCGAACAGGGAGGTAGTATGCAATGTAATACAAAAGTTGTGTCTAAATCAAGTTATTGTCAGGGTTCCCCCGGCACAACAGGGAGAAGGCTTTTATTCAAGCCTGTTTGTGGTCCCGAAGCCGGACGGCTCGGTCAGACCAATTCTGAACCTAAAGTCCTTAAATCTTTACCTAAAAAGATTCAAATTTAAGATGGAATCTCTACGAGCAGTGATCTCCAGTCTCAAGGAAGGGGATTTCATGGTGTCAGTCATAGGCGTGCGCAGTGCATTTTATTAGGGGGTGCATCGTCAGAGGGGTGTGTCTAGCACCACCTTTTGGGCATGTCTAGCACTATCTATTAACGGTCAATGCAATATAAAATATCCACCCTCCCTTGTACCAATCCTAATAAAGCAGATACATTGTCAGATGTTGTGGTGTGCACCAAACAAACACCCCTGATGGCACTCACTGCAATTACACTGCTCCTCCTTAGCCTGATCTGGCTCCCCCTCTCTTTCCCCTGCAAGCTGCAGTAACTCACTGACACTGACAGTCGCAGACTAGTACTGCTGCTCCTGGAAAAATGAGTGACGTGTCAATGCTGCTGCCGACTGCCTGCCAGTATTGAATTTGTCTTCCTAAGTGGAACGCTGGCTGTATGCTGCTCCTCATCAGTGGCTGGCGTTGGCATAGCATAGAAGGAGAGAGGTGGGCGTGTGGCGGGTTTGACGGGTGGGCGTGTGAGCAGCATCACGTAATCACGTCACATCACGCTGTTTTTGTACATGGAGGTGGAGCTGGGAGTTTGAAAGTCGGTGGCAGTGGCACCCTTGATTAACCCAGGCATCCGGTCAGTAATGCAGTCCTGACAGGGTGCAGCGCAGAGGGGACAGTAATCAGCCTGCTCGGCGATCGCTGCATCAGGCATGTGAGATCGGGGTGCCAGACATTAGGGGGTGCCTGTGCACACCAGGCACCCCCCCTGCGCACACCTATGGTGTCAGTCGACATAAAGGATGCCTACTTACACATCCCCATATATCCTGAAATTAGTAATGACAATCCTGAGTAGCAAACCTCAGGTAAGCCTGATGCGGCTTACCTGAGGTTTGCTACTCAGGATTGTCATTACCAATTTCAGATGTTGCCGTTTGGTCTGTGCACGGCTCCGAGGATTTTCACCAAGGTAATGGTGCTAAACCTGCCAAAATCACAGTTGAATCCGACAAAGCGGCTGTTGTTTTTGGGAATTGTTCTGGACACGGAATTACAGAGTTTTTCTTCCAGAAGAGAAGGCTCTGGAAATTCAGAGTTTGGTAAAACAAATTCTGAAACTAGCGAGAGTATCAATTCATCAATGCACTCTGTTGCTGGGGAAGATGGTGGTGGCCTACGAGGCCATTCAGTTTGGCAGGTTCCATGCCAGAGTGTTTCAGTGGGATCTATTGGACAAGTGGTCCGGATCCCATCTGCACATGCACCGGAAAATAGTCCTATCCTCCAAGGCCAGAATCTCACTCCTGTGGTGGCTGCAGAGCTCTCACCTTCTAGAGGGACGTAGGTTCGGGATCCAGGACTGAATCCTAGTAACCACAGATGCGAGTCTCCGAGGCTGGGGAGCAGTCACACAGGGGGGAAATCTTCCAAGGGAAATGGTCAGGCCAGGAAGTTTGTCTACACATAAACGTTCTGGAGTTAAGGGCCATTTACAATAGCCTTCTTCAAGCGGAACATCTTCTTCGCAATCTGCCCATCCTGATACAGTCGGACAATATAACAGCAGTGGCGCACATAAACTGCCAGGGCACGAACAAAGAGCAGGGCGGCAATGGCAGAGGCCACAAAAGTTCTCCGCTGGGCGGAAAGACATACAAGCGCTCTGTCAGCAGTCTTCATTCCAGGAGTGTACAACTGGGAAGCAGACTTCCTCAGCAGACACGATCTCCATCCAGGAGAGTGGAGTCTTCATCAAGAGGTCTTCGCAGAAGTGACAAGTCTTTGGGGAATTCCTCAAATAGACATGATGGCATCTCGTATGAACAAGAAACTTCAGAGATATTGGTCAAGGACCCTCAAGCAATAGCATTGGACGTGCTGGTGACACCGTGGGTGTTTCAGTCGGTGTACGTGTTTCCTCCGCTTCCACTCATTCCGAAGGTGCTAAAGATCACAAGAAGAACAAAGGTTCAAGTGATCCTCATTGCTCCAGACTGGCCAAGGTGGGCTTGGTATCCAGATCTTCAGGAATTACTCATAAGAGATCCCTGGCCTCTTCCTCTTCGAGGGGATCTGTTACAACAGGGGCCGTGCGTGTACCACAAATTACCGCGGCTACGTTTGACGGCTTGGCGGTTGAGCGCCGGATCCTAGCCCGAAAGGGTATTCCCAATTAAGTTATTCCCACACTTATACAGGCTAGGAAAGGAGTGACGTCTAAACATTATCACCGTATTTGGAGAAAATATATGTCTTGGTGTGAATCCAAGAAGGCTCCTATGGAAGAATTTCAGCTAGGGCGTTTTCTCCATTTCCTGCAAGCAGGTGTGGACATGGGCCTAAAGTTAGGCTCGATTAAAGTACAAATTTCGGCCTTATCAGTTTTCTTTGAAAAACAATTGGCCTCCTTTCCGGAAGTTTAGACCTTCGTAAAAGGAGTTTTGCACATCCAACCTCCCATTGTGCCCCCAGTGGCACCATGGGATCTTAACGTGGTGTTGCACTTTCTTCAATCACATTGGTTTGAACCTTTACAGAAGGTTGAGTTGAAATTTCTCACGTGGAAAGTGGTCATGCTATTGGCCTTGGCATCCACAAGGCGGGTGTCTGAGTTAGCGGCTTTGTCTCACAAGAATCCTTATTTAATTTTCCATGAAGATAGAGCAGCGTTGAGGACGCGTCAACAATTTCTGACGAAGGTGGTTTCATCGTTCCACATGAACCAGCCTATTGTGGTACCAGTGGCTACTGACGCCTTCGCCGAGTCAAAATCCCTTGATGTGGTCAGGGCCTTGAAGGTTTATGTCGCCAGAACGGCTCAACTTAGGAAAACAGAGGCTCTGTTTATCCTGTATGCTGCCAACATTATTGGAATGCCTGCTTCCAAGCAGACTATTGCGCGCTGGATCTGCAATACGATTCAGCATGCTCATTCTACGGCTGGATTGCCGTTACCGAAATCAGTGAAGGCCCACTCTACCAGGAAAGTGGGCTCATCCTGGGTGGCTGCCCGCGGGGTCTCGGCATTACAATTCTGCCGAGCAGCTACTTGGTCGGGTTCAAACACTTTTTACAAATTTTAGAAGTTTGATATCTTGGCTGATGAGGACCTCATGTTTGGTCAATCGGTGCTGCAGAGTCACCTGCACTCTCCCGCCCGTTCTGGAGCTTTGGTATAAACCTCATGGTCTTTGAAGCCTCCCCAGAATCCTCTAGGATAGGGGTGGGCAAAATGCGGGCCGGATGCGGCCCGCAAACCGATCCTGACCGGCCCACTGATTCCCACCAGCATGCAATGACAAGCGGCCCGACTGACTGAGCTGCTTGTCATTGCTCTGCAGTACTCCAAGCTGCCGGCGCCTGTCTCCCCTGCTGCTGCTGCACGGCACCTGACACACATCCTCCAGAGTCCCCATTGACAAAGGCAGCGATCAGACAAAAAAGGGGTGGAGCTATGCAGATATGAGGGGGCGGGGCTACGTGGGACTTTAGGGGGTGGAGCTACAAAAGCCACTGCTACAGATCCATCCTTCCTGCCACTGCCAGCCAGACACAGATCAGTAAGTTAATGGAAAAAGTGAAGGAAAGAAAGTGTGTGTGTGTGTGTGTGTGTGTGTGTGTGTATATATGAGAGAGTGTGTGTGTATATGTTTGTGTGTGCGGGCAGTGGCGTCAGACTGTGTTTAGGTTAGGAGGGAGATCTTTAATGCTTGCTGTACCACCCCCCCTACCCTGGATTCTTTCACCGTGTCACCCCCCATGTTCTGTCACTAAGTCACCCCCCCGTGTTACCGTGTCACCTCCCATGTCCTGTCACCCCGTGTTCTGTCACTGTCACCCCCCCGTGTTCTGTCACTGTCACCCCCCCGTGTTCGGTCACCCGTGTTCTGTCACCCCCCCCGTGTTCTGTCACCCCCCCCGTGTTCTGTCACCCCCCCCGTGTTCTGTCACCCCCCCGTGTTCTGTCACCCCCCCCGTGTTCAGTCACCCCCCCCCGTGTTCAGTCACCCCCCCCCGTGTTCAGTCACCCCCCCCCGTGTTCAGTCACCCCCCCCCGTGTTCAGTCACCCCCCCCCGTGTTCAGTCACCCCCCCCCGTGTTCAGTCACCCCCCCCCGTGTTCAGTCACCCCCCCCGTGTTCAGTCACCCCCCCCGTGTTCAGTCACCCCCCCCGTGTTCAGTCACCCCCCCCGTGTTCAGTCACCCCCCCCGTGTTCAGTCACTCCCCGTGTTCTGTCACCCCCCCCCCCGTGTTCTGTCACCCCCCCCCCCGTGTTCTGTCACCCCCCCCCGTGTTCTGTCACTGTCACCCCCCCCCCCCGTGTTCTGTCACTGTCACCCCCCCCCCCCCCGTGTTCTGTCACTGTCACCCCCCCCCCCCCGTGTTCTGTCACTGTCACCCCCCCCCCGTGTTCTGTCACTGTCACCCCCCCGTGTTCTGTCACTGTCACCCCCCCGTGTTCTGTCACTGTCACCCCCCCCGTGTTCTGTCACTGTCACCCCCCCGTGTTCTGTCACTGTCACCCCCCCGTGTTCTGTCACTGTCACCCCCCCCCGTGTTCTGTCACTGTCACCCCCCCCGTGTTCTGTCACTGTCACCCCCCCCCCCCGTGTTCTGTCACTGTCACCCCCCCCCCCCGTGTTCTGTCACTGTCACCCCCCCCCCCCATGTTCTGTCACTGTCACCCCCCCCCCCGTGTTCTGTCACTAAGTCACCTCCCGTGTTCTGTCCCACCCCCGTGTTCTGTCACTGTGTCACACCTTTCCCCAGGGGCCATAAGACACTGGATAATTTGCTTGCTGTGCAATGATTATCCCAAATAAAATGTTAATGTGTAAAAAGGGGACTCTACTTGCCGTAATGTGTAAAAGGGGGCTCTACCTTCCGTAATGTGTAAAAGGGGGCTCTACCTGCTGTAATGTGTAAAAGAGAGCTCTACCTGGCGTAATGTGTGACAGGAGCTCTACCTGGAGTAATGTGTGTAAGTGGCGCTACTGTGTGGCGTAATTTGAATAATGGAGACTATTGTGCAGCCTAAAATGAATCTGTATTATTTTTTGGCCACACCCCTTCCCCATGAAGCCACGTCCCTATATTTTTGGCACATAGGGGAGCTGCTATTTTGTGTGCGGCCCTCGAAAACTGACAGGAAAGTGTTAAGTGGCCCCTCAGCTGAAATAATTGCCCACCCCTGCTCTAGGACGTATGAGAAAATAGGATTTTAATACCTACCGGTAAATCCTTTTCTCTTAGTCCGTAGAGGATGCTGGGTGCCCGTCCCAGTGCGGACTCTATCTGCAGTTGTTAATTCTTAGTTCTGTTTACACACGAGTTGTGTTGCGTTGTGGTCAGCCTGTTGCTGTCGTTGTTCATGCCGTTGGCTGGTTTTCTGTTAAATGCCATGTTGTACGGCGTGTTTGAGGTGTGAGCTGGTATGTGTCCCACCTTAGTTAACAATAAATCCTTTCCTCGAAATGTCCATCTCCCTGGGCACAGTTCCTATAACTGGAGTCTGGAGGAGGGGCATAGAGGGAGGAGCCAGTTCACACCCCTTTCAAAGTCTTAAAGTGCCCATGTCTCCTGCGGATCCTGTCTATACCCCTATGGTCTTTGAAGCGTCCCCAGCATCCTCTACGGACTCCGAGAAAAGGATTTACCGGTAGGTATTAAAATCCTATTTTAGTATGATCCACTCACATTCTGAAGTGGCAACGGAGGCGATTTTACATGCTTAATATCAGAGTACTTCTTAAGACCACATAGCACAGAGAATCAACTGTCCATTCCATATGCATCAAGTTAAAATGGGGTAGCTGAAAGGGAGAACAGAACCCTGACTGAAATAATCAGCTGATTTCTAACTGACTTCAGATTATCTGAACAATGTGGGGGTGAAACATCAATGACAGTAACTTGCAAAACAGATTATTCTCCAGGTGGAAAAAATTCCATATGAACATTGGCTTGGTGATGTGAGGGAGGTGTTATAGAGTGATGTGAAAATCACGTCAACACTAATGAAATGTCGATTTATCATCCTTTGTGGCCCAGCAGTCATGTACCTGCTCCTAAAGCGCTAAGGTAAGTAGAATATCACCATAACATCCCTTTTGAGTTGCATGGAAGGTTCTTAGGTCGAAATTGTGTCTCCAGTTCTAATCAATTGTATGTAAGGTCTCCAAACATAGTTGACATGAAAGACAGGATAACAAAAAACAACCAATGTGTGGTAAATGTTGTCAACACTTAAGCAATAGAAAAAGAAATCAGACTCCTCTATAAAACTAAGGTGGATCCAAAGCGTACCCCACTCACACTCTAAAGAGGAGGCATTAATCGCATCACGGTTTCTTTGTGGTTAACCTTTCAATTTCTTATAACACCCAGTGTGATGAATAGGGAATTCAGCCCAACACCTCAATCGTTTGTTGTGGATTCCCAATGGAGGCAGATGATGCGTACCCCAACACTCGCACTCAAACGGTTGATGTAAAACACACAAAGGTATCTTTCTCTCCTAGGGGATAATAGTAGTCTGTAATGGCGTACGACAACTCACAGTTTGGACTGCTGTACACCTCCTATCAAGGTATCTTTAGGTCCTGGACAGGGATTTCAGTTTGTGGTTTTAGCTTTGTTCATGGAAACTCCCAATGTGCATCATATGAAAAAAGAAAACAAGCAAACCAATGTGTAGTAGGTTTTGCTAATCTTAAATGCAATGTGTAAATAAATCTCTGAGGCAGATAGGTTCAATGCGTACCCCACTCACATATAAAATGGGGGTTCTAAATATATAGCGGTATCTTTGGGGAAGTTCTATTTGATGGTGCAGTAAATACTGGACTCAATATACCACAGATGTGTTTCCACTAGAAGGTAATTGTGTGCGTACCCCAACACTCACACTCGGGGAGCAGATAAAAAGCCCATAAAGGTATCTTTAACTTCTCAAAGTGGGGGTGATCAATCAATATGGCGTACCCCAACTCACAATTCGATGTGCTGTGTATCTCCCATCAAGGTATCTTTAGGTTCCAGGTGGGAAATATGGCTTGTAGTTCGGACCATGTAGTTATCCGCAAACCCCAAAATTGAAAAAAATATTGGCACTCACAATGGAGTAAGAAGGAAGGTTTACAAATATTTATTTAACAATACACGGGGGGGGAAAAATTTTTTTTGAGGAAAGTGTATGAAAAAGATCATACAGCATTACATGGACCAAACCATAAAAGTGTCAAAGAGAAATAAAATCCTCCTTTTTAAATAAAACCAAAATTAAAAAAATAGATAAAATCCAGATGGTATGCTACTCACACTCCTTTTTGTCGACGCGTTTCAGCCCTAAACTGGGCCTTTATCAAGACATGTCTTGATAAAGGCCCAGTTTAGGGCTGAAACGCGTCGACAAAAAGGAGTGTGAGTAGCATACCATCTGGATTTTATCTATTTTTTTAATTTTGGTTTTATTTAAAAAGGAGGATTTTATTTCTCTTTGCCACTTTTATGGTTTGGTCCATGTAATGCTGTATGATCTTTATCATACACTTTCCTCAAATTCCCCCCCCCCCCCGTGTATTGTTAAATAAATATTTGTAAACCTTCCTTCTTACTCCATTGTGAGTGCCAATATTTTTTTCAATTTTGGGGTTTGCGGATAACTACATGGTCCGAACTACAAGCCATATTTCCCACCTGGAACCTAAAGATACCTTGATGGGAGATACACAGCACATCGAATTGTGAGTTGGGGTACGCCATATTGATTGATCACCCCCACTTTGAGAAGTTAAAGATACCTTTACGGGCTTTTTATCTGCTCCCCGAGTGTGAGTGTTGGGGTACGCACACAATTACCTTCTAGTGGAAACACATCTGTGGTTTATTGAGTCCAGTATTTACTGCACCATCAAATAGAACTTCCCCAAAGATACCGCTATATATTTAGAACCCCCATTTTATATGTGAGTGGGGTACGCATTGAACCTATCTGCCTCAGAGATTTATTTACACATTGCATTTAAGATTAGCAAAACCTACTACACATTAGTTTGCTTGTTTTCTTTTTTCATATGATGCACATTGGGAGTTTCCATGAACAAAGCTAAAACCACAAACTGAAATCCCTGTCCAGGACCTAAAGATACCTTGATAGGAGGTGTACAGCAGTCCAAACTGTGAGTTGTGGTACGCCATTACAGACTACTATTATCCCCTAGGAGAGAAAGATACCTTTATGTGTTTTACATCAACCGTTTGAGTGTGAGTGTTGGGGTACGCATCATCTGCCTCCATTGGGAATCCACAACAAACTATTGAGGTGTTGGGCTGAATTCCCTATTCATCACACTGGGTGTTATAAGAAATTGAAAGGTTAACCACATAAAGAAACCTTGATGCGATTAATGCCTCCTCTTTAGAGTGTGAGTGGGGTACGCTTTGGATCCACCTTAGTTTTATAGAGGAGTCTGATTTCTTTTTCTATTGCTTAAGTGTTGACAACATTTACCACACATTGGTTGTTTTTTGTTATCCTGTCTTTCATGTCAACTATGTTTGGAGACCTTACATACAATTGATTAGAACTGGAGACACAATTTCGACCTAAGAACCTTCCATGCAACTCAAAAGGGATGTTATGGTGATATTCTACTTACCTTAGCGCTTGTGGTGTACGACAGTATTTAAAATTTCTTGTGTTTTGTCTGTTTATTTAAATGTGGTGACATTTAATTTGAAATCTGTTACATCTGAGCTGCACAGCGCCAGTTTGAACCACCCCCTACATCTTTGTTTCTATATGTACCTGCTCCTGACAGCTGCAGAGAGGGGATGTAGTTAATATTCCGGTGGTCAGAATATAGACGCCGGGATTCCGACCAACAAGAATGCCGACAGCTGTGCCAGGGCTATTCCCACTCGTGGGTGTCCACGACACCCATAGAGTGGGAATAGAATCTGTGGCGAGCGCAGCAAGCCACTGAGCACGCAAGGGGCTTTTTGGAGATTGCCCCACTGTCGGCATTCTGGTATTCTTGACTGCCGGGATTCAAACCTGGTCCACATGGTCATGTGACCGTCACATCCAGATCAGACCTCCGATCCCCCAGCGTTTCAATAAGTATTATCCCCTATCCCTACACCTGCCCAAAGTCCTAGTGCGATAATAGACTGAGTTAGACAGAGCCAGACACACCAAGCAGGGTAACTAAAGAATAGATAGAAAGGGGGCTTAAGGAGGGAGGGGGTATAGTAACAAAAGCTATGGAGGACATAAAAAAAAAAAATAGAAAAACCCCCCACTAACTACACAGTTAAGTAGTATCGAGGCAAAGAATGGTGGCAGAGGCAGGTAATGGTAAATACTGTGATATCGTCAATGAGAGTAGTTGAAAAGTCAGCAACAGGGGGTTGGAGTGGGAGACCCTAGTAGGTCCAGGGTCGGTGAACAAACCCAGTGTCCTGGAGCAAGATGATTAGGGACTATCTCTGGGAGATCTATGGGTCTGGAGGAAGAAAAGTCTGTATAGAGGCTCTTGGCAGGATGCTGTAATGGGTCCTGGCACATTTGTGAGGGATCAGATGAACGATCACCAAGCCAGGAAGAGGGAGTAGATGCAGGGAAAAATTCAAAGGATCAAGAGTTGTGTAGAGGTTGGAGCTGGTGGACCACAGCTTATAGATGCTGGTTAACGGAAGCCGCCACAAGATTAACACGGTCAACCTAAACTTGCAGCAGGTAGAAGTCATGGAAAGTACTGCAGTCTTGTTCTTTTGCTTGTTCTTTCTGACATAGCTTGGGTCATTAACTTGCTGTAGGATGAACCCTTGACCAACTAGGTTTAGACCAGAGGGTATTACATGAATGATATGGTACCCATTTGGTTCAGGGTACCAGTTACTCAGGGAATAGATATATCATACCAGCACATATCGTGCGGGTATAATGCTTCCTGTTTCACCTCTTTACCGAGGCGAAGCAGGAAGCACTAGCGACAAGCTGCCAGAGTAGGGGAGTTCATACTCCACTCTCTGGAGATGCCCACCAGACCCGCCCACAGCGCAGCAGCCTAGTTCTGATGCGCTGTGTCTCTCCCTCTGGCTGGCTCACAAGCCTTGGGAGTTCTCTTATGCAGCCCGGAGACTGCTGCCGCCACAGACGTATACAGCACTATTGTGGTGTATGGGCAACGACACCTGCAGCTGTCAAAATCGATAGCCGTCGGTGTTGGAACGGTCTTGTAGATGGCAGCACCGATATAGACCCCAGTGCATAGCGCCCGTCGTGCAGCACACTTCTCTGCAGTAATACATGGGGGAGAAACACTGCTACCGCAAATAATGGGGCAGATGTATTAAGCCTGGAGAAGTGATAAATGGAAGGTGATAATGCACCAGCCAATCATTCCGGGTTTTAAAAATGACAGGAGCAGATTGACTGTTGCGTTATCACCCTCCATTTATCACTTCTTTATCACTGCTCCAGGCTTAATACATCTGCCCCATAGTGCGCTGATACCACTTCTCCCCCATAACACAAGATAATACATTTATCCCTCAGGATCCAGCAAAAGAACCCCTAGGCCATCACGCTTCCTCCTCCGTGTTTGACAGTTGTTGCAGGGGGTTGTTTACAGTACACATGCTCATTAATCCCCAAAAATGTTAAATGGCAGTGCTTTTAACAGCAAAACATGGGGTGTTTGAAAATTTTAAAAAAACTTTCCCTTTTACATTTAGGCCTTTAAACAGACTGTGAAACACCAACTTGTTTCTTTTTTTAAATATACTTTATTAATAAAACAAGACATACAAGTATATATTTGCATTGCGCTAAGAAAAAGAAAAGTTAACAAAAATATGAAGAACAACATTTAAGTGAGTACAGGGTACGATACATAATAAACATGAGCAGACAATAACATATCACATTCCATAGACACAAAAGTGGTCATTTCGGTGTAGAAAAGGGGATAAGGATTGGGTATGTGATCTCTCAAGGGGCAGGAAACAGCAACTTTTATTAAGCAACGGCTTGGGAATAAACCCCACACACTGAACAGCGTGCGAAACAACTGAGTGATAAACTTCCAAAGACTTTACATTTTAATTAATCAGTCCATAAGACCTTCTACCAGTCTTCAGTAGAGTTTCATCGCCCAGGTAAGCTTCTTTTTCATTGCTGCAGAACAGCTGTCAATTCTTAACCCATTACTTGTTCCCTGAAAAAAGGCCTTTTTTAATTCTCTGAAATGTACATTATATTCACTGTTTGCTAAACTAAACTTTATTTTTAACCTCTAGCAGTTTATGGGGTATAATCAATTAAAGTCGGATCCATTCTGACATGTATTTGTCGGAATGGATCCGACAACCCCTATTTAATCCCATCTCAATTCGACTTTTTCAAGTTGAATTGAGATGAGGGACGCAGTGGAGGAGAGGGGGGAGAGCCGCGGGGAGACGGGGGGGGGGGGACAGCCGGCGGGCATACGGGGGGGACAGCCGGCGGGCATACAGGGGAGATCAGCGCTACAGTAGTGCTGCAGCAGGATGTGGCACAGCCGCCCGACCTCACGGCAGTGTACACCCGGCTCCAGCAAGCGTGCTGGAGCTGGGTGGAAGCTGCCGTGAGCGGCTAGGCTGTGTGACATCCTGCTGCAGCGCTTCTGTATCGCTGATCTTCCCTGTATGCCCGCCGGCTGTCTCCCCGCGGCTCTCCCCCGTCTCCTCCTTTGGGTCTGCATCTCAGTCCGACAACATTTTGATGTCGGACTGAGATGGTCGAAAGGGGGGCCAAAACCTGTCGGTTTTGGCCCCGTTTTCCACTCAAGCACATGGATTGGCAGCTATTCCGCCGATCCACGTGCTTTTCGACAAGTCGAATTCATCGACTTGATGAAAAATTTAGGGAAATATTGAATAGGTCGAATCAGGATTCGACCTTAAAAAGTCGAAAACTGGCGTCTTTTCAACAGACTGCAGTTTTCGACTTCGATTGAATATACCCCTATGTCTTACCCTGATACCAATTCAAGTTATGCACTGGATTCAAATTGCTAAAATTTCAAGAAAACCTGGAAAAATGGGGGATGTTCGAGTGTTCAGTTTAGGATGTCTGTTGGGAGGGTTAGGGTCAACGCATTAAAGCACCGTGACTAAAATAATATTATTATTTTTTTATTTATTTTTTTAGCGTGTTGCACATCTATACATACTAGAGTGTATACATAGCCTTTTTTTATTTTTTTTACGAGATATGTTATCCAGTATACTGTAGGTAAATAAGAAGGCATCTGAAGTAATTAACGTGGAAGAGCATTTCAATTGTTTAAATCTAGAAGCTACTGAAAATTATGTAATTAAAAGAATCAAAATATTACAAAGTCAAAGGTGCAATAAATGAGGTTAGCAGAAATTGAAGATAAAAATTGAATTGCACAAAAATGGGTGGAGAAAACAATAACAGAAGCACATTCCAGCAACAGACATATTGTATACCATGAAATATACAAAAAGATAAACATCGTTTTCAAATACTGTATGTGAACATGGGTTAAGCCATTAAATAGGCATATAGTTAAAAATAAATAAATCATCAGTGGAGTCTGTATATAACCAAAATAAAGTAGGCGTGGGCGGTATGGAAAAATAAAAAATGGAGGATCAAACAAACAAGCATCGTAGCTGAGCTGTGGGTCAAATAACAGGAGCATCGCCCAATAGCTGCCTGGTCTCCTATCACTGGGTTGAGTGAAATCATTGATTCCATTTCTGTTTAACAGCATCGGAGAGAGAATCTATGAATCGTTACCAAAGTTTTTTTTTTTGTTTGTTTTTTTACGCAACCAAAAATTCTAATTGATCATATTGATCCACTTAAAAACCAACTTCAGAATATAGGAAAAATTGGTCTGTTAAACGCTTGTTTCTGCACCTGCCTTCATATCACCTATGCATGTCATGCAATGTTACCATAGGTGTGCGCAGGGGGGGTGCCTGGTGCGCACAGGCACCCCCTAATGTCTGGCACCCCGATCTCACATGCCTGATGCAGTGATCGCCGAGCAGGCTGATTACTGTCCACTCTGCGCTGCACCCTGTCAGGACTGCATTACTGACCGGACGCCTGGGTTAATCAAGGGTGCCACTGCCACCGGCTTTCAAAATCCCGGCTCCACTTCCATGTACAAAAACAGCGTAATGTGATGTGATTACGTCATGCTGCTCGCATGCCCACCCGCCACATGCCCACCTCTCTCCTCCTATGCTATGCCAATGTCAGCCACTGATAGAAGCATGCAGTCAGCGTTCCTCTTAGGAAGACAAATTCAATACTGGCAGGCGGCCGGCAGCAGCATTGACACGTCACTCGTTTTTCCAGCAGCGGCAGTACTAGTCTGTGACTGTCATTGTCAGTGAGTGACTGACTTGTAAGTAAGCTGCTGCAGCTTTCAGGGGAAAGAGAGGGGTGCCAGACCAGGCTGAGGGGGAGCAGTGCAATTGCAGTGAGTGCCATCAGGGGTTTTTGTTTGGTGCACACCACAACATCTGACAATGCATCTGCATTATTAGGATTGGTACAAGTATATTGTGTTGACCATCAATAGATGGTGCTAGACACACCCCTCCGATGGTGCACCCCCTAATAAAATGTGCTGCGCACGCCTATGAATGTTACATGTATAAAACAGAAGGTGGTGCAGTCAGTGCCTAGCCCAAATCATGCTCCTTCTCATGTGTTAACATCTGTCATTGAGAGACCGCTAATTTATAATTATAGACATGGTTACAACCTGGTCAGTGACACAAGATTGGCAGAAAGCACATATGGGTTTAATTTTCAGGGTGTGGTATAGATTTACAGTGTTTAGGTTGACCGGGTCAAAATGTCCAATGGTTGGACAATGGTTGACACACAAATGGTCAATACAAGTTTTTTCAGTTTCTTTGGTCAAATATTGTATGTTTGATAATGTCACCACCATCCGTTGAAACGTGTTCCCTCGCGTGCTGGCTTTACTCGCCACAGGTAACTATTTCCAATCATGGTCCATGTGGATAGGATTTCAAGCATATGTTGAGAAAACATGTAAAAAAAAACAAAAACAAAAAGTCGACCTTTAATCTCTTTACTTTTTGTCCTGTCGACCATATGGTGGAGACCTATTGACTGCCAACCTATGGACTGGGTATCCGGATGATAAATTGACTATCTACTGTATAAAAGGAATAAAATCTTTGCTAAAAATGTATAGACCTGAGAGCCTGATTTTGTTATACCTATAGGTCAGTTATTTGAAGAGATTCTGTTGGCCATTATTTTACTCTTTATTGTGTAAAATAATTTGGGAAGCTTCAGCCTGGCTCCTTGAATGATGGGTCTGGACAAAAAAGAAGAAAAAAAAAGATTTTATAAAGAGGGAAGTTTCACACTAGATCTTGGCAGTACAACTCTATAAAGCTTCAATAAACATCTGCACAATTGCCCTCTGTCCGAGGAGAGTACTCGATCTGGGGTTAGAAAGTGTATACTTACTGCAAATAGAGAACTGGTTGAAGGATAGAAGACATGAGGTATAAATAGAACTTATTCAGACTGGGATAAAGATAATAGTATTGGGTTCTTTCATTTACGGTGCTTTTAAGGAACTTGTAGATGGCCCAGATTAGAATGTGAGGTATCTGTATTTGGTGATATGTTCGCCTGTCATAGCAAAAGCTGTTTGGATACCAGTTGCTTGTTGCCCTGGTTCTGCACTTTTTGGATATGTAGACTCAGATTATTTTTCCCCATTTCCTTTTTTAGCAAAAAAAAACTAAAACTTTAATATTTTAGTTTTGTTTTATATTATATTTGTTTTTTTTGTTTTGTTTTTGTTTTTTTAAATCAACGGCGGAGCAGGGCAATTAGTTATTTCCTAGGAGACCTGCACTGAAAAGCCCCCATAAACCTCCCCTTGATTTGGCTTTAGAATCTGCTGCTGATGTGCCCTTAGATCATAACTGCACGTCTTTGTAATATTTTGTATAGGAGCATGCCACGCTGATTAATTATTCTCCTGTTACCTCCTCCAGGTTTGTAGTGGACGTCTGCCAGTATCTCAGCTGCCACCTGTCCACTGAAGGACTCTTCCGAAAGTCTGGCTCTGTAAATCGAATTAAAACCCTAAAGGTGCTGACCCCTTTCCTCCTCTGGTGTTTTGCTGCTTGTAATTATCATTGTATAGGCTGTAATTAAAGGATAGTGTAATCTTATCATATACTACTGTATAAGTACTTTTAGGGAGATTGAGAATGTGGACACGTTAAACAGCACAGCTGATGGTGATATGTGACCCAGGTCATGAGATGGAACTCATTAAAGGAGACAAGTTCTTCACAACAGCAGGTGGCTCTGAAGAAGGGGCATGGGTACCTCTTACCTAGCAAACTGCTAAGAGTAATGCTGTCTCTCTGCCAACAGCTTTAAGGTGGGGATGTATCATTCCTCGGTGAGAGATTGCTTATAGCAACCATTACACCATCATAGACTGAGCTAGATAAATGGCAAACGCTGATTGGTCACTTTGGACAACTTCTTCATTTAATTTTTCTCCCAGGGTTTGTACATCTCCCGCTCAGTGAGCTGTTTGGTTACCATTCACTTTGATGGTAGAATAGATGTGGTGATTTACCCTGCCAGCCAAAAAAGCGTACATTTGGGCTACATGTTTGTTCTGTGCATCAGCCAGACAACCGTCTGATTGGGTATGGAAATCTGTCTTCCTGTAATCTAATGAGGGTCTCTAAAATGCACCCTATGTGGAAGGCATGTGGTTCATTAGGTTGACATACATTGGGTCGACCACGTTTGGTCAACATGCATTAGGTTGACATGATCACTAGGTCAACATGGAAAAAGGACGACATCAGGTTTTTTTTACTTTTTTTTTTTTGTGTGTGTGTGTCGTTTTCTTCTAAAAGTGACGAGGAACCCCAATTAGTGCACCGTGACCCCTCGCATGGCTCGCTTCGCTTGCCATGCTTCGGGCACGGTGCCTCGCTCCGCTGCCGCTGCGCTCGGCACAGGTTACCGTTCCCAGTTGTAGTCCACGTGGATCGTTAAGTATGAAAAAGGTAAAAAAAATGATTTTTTTTGTTGTTGAAAACACCATGTTGACCTAATGCATGTCGACCTAACTCATGTCGACCTAATGACCGCCATCCATGTGGAAGGTTTTCTTTTCTTTCTGACCTGTTCATGAATTAAAAAAATGTAATTAGTTATGTAAAGTAGCATCTTTGCTATTATCCACCATCAGAGGCCAAGAGTGGGGGCATTAACAATCATTTTCATTAAAGATTATGGGCATTACAAAGAAATATAAGGAGGGGGCATTCTATCCAGCATGGCAGGAGACTCTTTGAGGATGAAAAATCCTGGGATTTTTTTACGGTCAACAGATGAGAATTAAAAGGTGGAAGATGGTGGTAGTAGTATGTTGCCAAATGAAGGATGGTGGGATGTTACCAAGTACAGCGGGTGGCTTTCACAAGATGGAGGATGGTGGGATGTTACCAAGTACAGCGGGTGGCTCTCACAAGATGGTGGGATGTTACCAAGTACAGTGGGTGGCCCTCAGAAGATGGAGGATGGTGGGATGTTACCAAGTACAGTGGGTGGCCCTCAGAAGATGGAGGATGGTGGGATGTTACCAAGTACAGCGGGTGGCCCTCAGAAGATGGAGGATGGTGGGATGTTACCAAGTACAGCGGGTGGCCCTCAGAAGATGGAGGATGGTGGGATGTTACCAAGTACAGCGGGTGGCCCTCAGAAGATGGAGGATGGTGGGATGTTACCAAGTACAGCGGATGACTCTCAGGAGACGGAGGATGTTGGGATGTTACAAAGTACAGCGGATGACTCTCAGGAGATGGTGGGATGTTATCCTGTACTTTGGAAGTCTCTGAGGAAATGGAGGATGGTGTGGTGCTGTCCATCATCAGTAAAGGGGTGGTAACCAGAATGGTTGCAGGCTTTTTTGCACTGAGACATAGGGCCAATAACTTGCGACCGTGAATAGTTTTCAAATACTGTACATAAAAGATGAGACGTTATCTATCATGGCAGCTGTCTCTTAGGAGATGATGGATGGGGACAAGTTATCTCCAGAGGCCTCAGCGGTGCTTCTAGATAAGATGTTTATTATAATAACAAGTTACTGGAATACGTGATCCTTATATGTTTCCTAGCATTACCCTTACTGTTCTGCATTACATTATGGGACACTCCAACATGACATGTGACTCTGCTGGATAGAGCATTTTCTTACTGATGACCGCAATAACAGGTGGGGGCTTTGACTTGTGGAGAAGAAAACCTGAATGTAAATTGAATGTTATAAATAAAATGGATAAAGTTCATTTATATTACCTATAACTATGGTTTGACTCTCTCCTCTCCATTCACTGGAAACAGATAAACATTTGTTCAAGTGAATATACAAAACACTGATTTCTCCGGCATGGTCCACAGGTTATTCACAGGATAACATTGGGATATGATGACGCAACAGCGGATTTGCACCAATCGGTCAAAGCTTTCGGCCTCCCAGCATGCAACGGTCCCGTCCATATATCACCGCCTCCTGGCTCAGGCAAATCGGGTTTTTGTTTGGTGCGGCAGGAGCCGGACCATGGTGAAGAGCTGCAATTTTTTTAGCAGACATAAGCGTTTTTATTTTATTTTTATAGTCTTACTATTTTTTTCTTGAGTGATCTTTCTAAAAAGCGTCTTATACGTACCTTATAAAGAGTCGCGACAATGCTTACCCACGAGTACAGTGCTGTTTCAGCGGGCGTCTGTGTCGGATGTACTAGCACATCCAGCAGACATTACCAGGCTGTGGCCAGAGCACGGGGAGAAGGTGAGGCATCGGTTCTGCTTAGAAGGGGGTACACGGACACAGCCGCACTGTTTTAGGAGGAGACTACCAAACAGTCGCTGGCGCGGCTGCCACCAAGGGTGCACCAGTGCTTTGCCCTACGGATCATAGGCTCCAGGGTAGTATGAGGCCGCGATCCCTAGGGTTGATATCGGCAGTGGGGAGTCAGACGCTCCCTTGGCTGTTCCCCCCCCCCGGTTCATGACTAGTTTCCTCCAAGATCCCGCCATGAACTGACTTCCCGCTTCCGTCTGTGTATCTAAGGGGACCCGGTTGCAGCATAGGCAGCTGTGTGACTGGTGCGTCAGTGTTCACTTAGGCATCTGTGTTCTCTGTAAGTTCACGGGGCGAGTGTGTACACTATTACCGTCTGGATTCACTCAGCGTTTGCTAGTGTATTGATCGATCCTGGAAGCAGGGTGCGTCTCCCTGTATCCCACTCTACTGAGCCGGGTAATACACTACCTTTGAGTATGAATAGTTAGATAAGTGCCTAATGCATACGAGTCTGATAACTATTGCTGTTGTTTTCTTTCACTGTGCGACTGAATACGGTTAAATCTTATATAAGGTAATGCAGTAATATGTTTCTCCTACATACTTGAAATGTATTTGAAGTTGATTTATGTGCTCATATTGCTTATTATACTAATGTATAACCTGTGACTGATTGCTAGTGTGATTGCTGACTTTACTATAATTCTGTCAGTTTTTTTGTGTATTCCAATCCTCATTGCTGGTGCAAAGCAGGGTAGGGTCGGATTGTGTGTCACTTTAACAAATTTTAAAGTGATTACAGTCACAAATTGTGTAGTAACACTGTACAGGTGTGTAATTTATTTATCATGTCTGAGTGGCAAGGGTGAGGAAAACACACTTTCCACAGCAGCACCAACACTAATTTCATGTTTGTCTTGCGAAGCTGGGTTAACCTATCAGGATCTGGATTAAAAGGGATTATGTGCAAAATGTTTAGCTGTCATCGAAGGCTCTTAAATAACACAGGAAAGCACAGGTTCTAGTTGAACCTTCATGGGCTACTTTGCACAAACATTATCCAATATAGCTGAGCAGATAATGCCAGTTCCTATACCAGGTATAGGTTACCCTATTAACCCTTACATGCAACATTCATTCTCAGGTTTATCCACCTCGGGAATTGGCAGCCTTTCAACAAAAGCCGGCTGAAAGGCCGGTGGTAAGCAAATCACATAGACATGATATAACATCTTTACAGTCTACAAATGTTTCAGATAAGGACTCGTCGGATGATGAGGACTCATTGCACTTCAGAGGGCTCAGTGGACATACCTGAGCTAATTAGTGCTATGTAAGCCATTCTATCTTTAGAAGAGACAGCAGAACCTTGGTTAAAAACTAAGGCACCTGTGTTTAGACGTCCCAAAAACAGCTGATGGAACTCCAATTATCCTCGTCCAACTGGGTACTGTTTAAAAAAGGGAGGTGGCTACTAAAGTAGATTTGCATGTCATAGATTGGTGCGAAAATCTACATTACTTCTGCTTTCAACATAAATAAATTATGTCACGGATAGGAGAGTTGATAGTTTTCTAAAAACAATTTTTTCCTTGTCTTGGGCAATCATAAGACCAGCCATGGCCTCAGTCTGGATGGCATAAGCAGTGGCAGCCTGTGCTGATGCATTGAAGGAGCATTTTTCAATGGCATCTAGAGAGCAAGAATCCCATATTGCACATATCAAACAGGCAGCGATAAGCTGGATATGGGTACTATTGCACCTCTCATGAACAAGCTTCAGCAGTAGTAGCTCGCAGAGTGGGTTGGCTATGTACAGGGAAGCGGACTCAGAATCCAGGAAGGTTCTGGATTCTTAACCTTCTTTACTGGAGATATTCTTTTTGGTAAAGAGTTAAACAGTATTTTGGAGTCAGAAGCAGACTCCCAAGAAAGTGAAGTTTTCCTTTCACACGTAAATAAATTCTAGCCTACTGTAGTTTCCCCCTTTTCGGTCCTTTCGTAATCAAGGAAAAGCAAAAGGAAAGGGTAATGGCAAACAGTCCCAATCCAACATGTCAGGTAAGACGAAAAGGTATTCGGCTACTAGAGGACCGGTTTTCAAATCAGAATATAAGCCATCAGCTTGATGGTGCGGGCCTCCACCTGGCGGCACCTAGGGTGGGAGGCTGACTTCTTCAGTTTGCTACAGATGTCTGGGTGCAAGAAGCAGTATCTCACGGTTATGATCTACAGCCACAACACACTGGACATGCCCAATCTTATCTGGTTTTGGAAGCTAAGCAGTGTTGGTCCTGGTTAGTACTTGGATGGTAAAACCACCTGGGAATACCAGTTGCTGGTATTCAGACAATAAAAGTGCAGACTATGGTCTTCCTCTGGAAATTAGGTGGTTAGAGACATCCTATCTGGACCAAGGGAGACTCCCTTGGGTATCAGATTGGGAAACTCTGACAATTGATGCCGGCCTGCACGACTGGGGAGCAGTGTAATGAAGGAGTTGTTTCCAGGGGCAGTGGAGCCTGCCAATAAATATAGTGGAACTTCGGGATATATATAATATCATTTATTCAGGCACAGGATATACTTCTGATGAAACCAGTTCGAAATCGCTAGGACATTGCAGTGGCAGTAGCGTACCTCAACTATCAGGGAGGAACTCGTAGCCAAAACACAATAAAGTCGTTAAGTCGCACGTTAAGGTGGGCAGAACTTCATTATCCAGCCTTGTTCACAGTATTAATTCCGGGAGTCCTAAACTGGGAAGCGGATTTTCTCAGTCGACATGCCATTCATGCAAACGAATAGGCTTTACACCCCAAGGTCTTACAAACTCTGGTAGATATTGGAGGTTACCGGAGATGGATCTCATGGCGTCCTGTCAGAACAAAGTTTCTGCATACAGGTCAAGAACAAAGGATCCCAGAGCGAACTTTGTGGATGACCTGTCAGTGATATGGGACTTTCGTCTGACTTGTGTGTTTCCACCAATCGCCCTGTGATCCAGGGCGACGTGAAAGGTAAGACAAGGTAAGGGTGCCATAATACTATTAGCTCCGGCTTGGTCCAGAAGACATTGATACACAGATCTGCAGAGGATGTCGATGTATGCTCCATTCCTACTCCTTCAACGTCCAGATCTACTGTTTCAGGGTCCTGGTTATCACAAACACCTGGATCGACTGTCTTTGATGGTGTGGTTCTTGAGACTTCATTTCTGAAAGCAAGAGGATTCTCACAACAGGTAATTCAACTTTTGCTCAGGGCAAGGAAACTTTCCTCAGCTCGTATTTATCACCAAATATGGAAAGCCTATATTCGATGGTGCAGTGATTAAAATTTGACCCTTGGTTTTCAGAGTTTCCAAAGTTTTAGCATTCCTTCAAGCAGGAAGGCATAAAGGTTTATGGGTGGCTTCCTTGAGAGTACAAGTGTCAGCATTGACTGTATGGTTCCAAGAGAGAATTGCTAACCTGTAGGATGTGCGCTCTTTTTTCCAGGGAATGTTGCACATTCAACTTTTTTGTTCCTCCTACAGTGCCTTGGGACTTAAGTTTAGTCCTAAAGGCCCTTCAAGTTGCCCCATTTGAACCACAAAAAAGAGTGGATCTTAAATGGTTGACAGCTAAAGTGCTCTTTCTACTGGCTATTGCTTCAGTTAGAAGCGTTTCAGATTTAGGGAAATTGTTATGTCGCCCTCCATTTCTAATTATTTTTTTTTATCCAGATAGAGCGGTTCTTAGAACCAAAATCTGGGCATCTTCCTAAGGTGGTGTCTAAATTCCACCTTAACAAAGAAATTGTAGTCCCGGCCTTCCAGGGGCCGGACCTTTCTGAGGGAGATGCATCGTTGGACGTAGTCCGTGCCTTAAGGATCTATGTGGATCGTACCAGTGCCATCAGAAAGACAGACACACTTTTTGTTCTCTACAGATTTCACAAGAGAGGATGGCCTGCTGATAAGCAGACACTGGTGAAGTGGCTTTGGATGAAGATTTCAGACGCATACTCTCAAGCTGATCTCCCTGTTCTGGCTAATGTCTCTGCTCATTCTACTCGTAAGGTAGGTCTGTACATGGGCAGCACAACATGGTGCTTCTGCAGAACAGATATGTAAGGCAGCCACATGGTCTTCCATTAACACATTCATTAGACATTATGCCTTTGATACCTTTGCCTCTCAGGATGCTGAATTTGGGCGAAGGATTCTCCTGTCCAATCAGGAGCGTCCCCACCACTAAATTGCTTTGGGACATCCCAATGTTATCCTATGGATAACCTATGGACCCTGCCGGAGAAATATTCGTTATGGTAAGAACTTACCATTGATAACGCTATTTCTCCTAAATCCACAGTATCCACAGGGATCCCACTATGACGCACCTGATTTGAGGATCCTTTCACTCACTAACCTCTTCGCTCTTGTACGGAAGGGTGTGCATGTGTGTTCTTCTCGCCTGATTAGGGCTATCTATGATGCTCCTGCCTTGAGCTTTGGAAAAACAACTGATTTGCCTGAGCCAGGAGGTGGGAATATATGGACGGGCCCGTTGCATGCTGGGAGGCCGAAAGCTTTGACCGATTGGTGCAAATCCGCTGTTGCGTCATCATATCCCAATGTTATCCTGTGGATTTAGGAGAAATACCATTATCAACTGTAAGTTCTTACCATAACGAATATATTCTACACCGAGGCAAAATGATCTTCCGAATGTCCAGCTACGTCCTAATTCCTTGCAAGGCTTTATCAGTGTATTTAGTAGGAAACAATCCAGTAATGACTTTTCCTGTATATTTAGTGTGTCATGTGAGGTTGTGTAAGGCTTGGTCAGTGTAGCAAGATTTCCCTGCTAGAGAGGAAGCAATGTTATCGGATGACCACAGATGGTGACAATGTTTGAGCAATAATTGCCTACAAGGCTGACAGTAACTCTCGGCGGAGGGGGCACATTACAGTCCGATCTGTAAGTGCACAGGAAAAGACACAACGTCTGGTTTGATTCATTTAAATAAAGCGCAAGATGAGTTAATCCCTAGTAACAGACGTCCTCTTTTTCTGTGCATATGTAAATAGCCAGTAATGCATGACGGCACTAGGGCCAAGGGTCCAATTACCACCAAGGCAATATATTTGGAGTTTGTGTGTTCTCCCTGAGTTTGTTTGGGTTTCCTAAACCGTGCAAAGGCCATACTAGTAGGTTAGATGGTTTCTGACATAAATGGACCCCAGTGCCAATGATGCAGGGACTGATGTGGATGTTTTGGTATTCTCTGTACTGCATACTTGCCTACTTTTGAAAAAGCATTTCAGGGAGATTGTAAAAGTAACACCTATCGGCGCGGACGTGTACTGCTACATCTGAGAGTCGTGTCATAAACATGACTTGCATCCAAATGTAAATTACCCCCAAAGTTGGTAAGATCTACTTGTTGTTGTGTTTTACAAGAGGTTCCATATACTGTAAGTGGCCACAAGAAACCTTATTTAAAATGCATGTAGCCATAGGGATCATTTTGCCTTATAACCAATGTGGGGAAATGGCACTGATGAGCAATTTAAATGTATGTATCTCTGATTTCTTTCTTTTCACCAAGAATGTAATAGCTGCATAATGGGGATAAGGTGTAATCAGGGAGATTGATGGTCTATTCAGGGAGTCGGGGAGATTGCTACTATTTCAGGGAGTCTCCTGCAGAATGAGGGAGGGTAGGCAACTATGCTGTACTCTGATTGTAAACCATGAGCATGCTTGCTACATAGAGGAGGCTAGGATAGAGATCTGTTATTTTACATCGGTCAGACCCGGAGGAATTACGAACAGTGGTCGCTCCATGCTGAGCAATGCAGCTTTTTGGCATTGGTAGCGACAAGGTCATAAGCAGCTGACTGAACTGGAGACACTAGCCAATGACTGAGCTGAATGTCTTGGTGTAATAAAAGAAGCAAAAGCAAGGTCATGAACTCTAACCGCCTGTATTTCTTAAGGATCTTTGGGGTATGTGGTAAAGCAGAAGGGGGGACATCCCATTTTGTTCATGAAGACATGGCTACTGGAGTCTGGCAACAAAAGATTTCACCCCCCTACTTTTTCTGGAAAGTTGGTCATGGAGTTAGACAGGCACCCAACCCACCCTGTGCCGATGTTGCGTTACTGGGATAGTAGATCTAGAGAGAAAAAGAACACTGTTTAAGCAGAGTTAGAATTTCATTTTTCCCCGATCTTGTCTGTGGAGTTTCAGAGGAAGAGCTCCAAATTTACTGATGTGACACACTGGTTGCATGGGGTTTAGTATGAAGTACCAACAATCAAAATCCCGACGATCAAAATACCGACGACAATTGACCGACTGCCAAAATACAGACAAGGGGCCTAATTCAGACCTGTTTGTTTGCTAGGTTTTTTTTGCAGTCCTGCATTGCATTGTTGCTGCCCACAGGGGAGTGTATTTTAGCTGTGCAAGTGTGCGAACGCATGTGTAGCAGAGCTGTACAAACAGATCTTGTGCAGTCTCTGCACAGCCCAGGACTTACTCAGCCGCTGCGATCACATCAGCCTGTCCGGGACCGGAATTGACGTCAGGAACCCTCCCTGCAAATGCTTGGACACGCCTGCGTTTTTCCTACCGCTCCCTGAAAACTGTCAGTTGCCACCCACAATCGCCTTCTTCCGGTCAATCTCCTTGCGAACGCCCGTGCGAATGGATCCTTCTCACAAACCCATCGCTGAGCGGCGATCCGCTTTGTACCCTTGCAACACGCCTGCGCATTGCGGTGCATACGCAGTATAGACCTGATCGCCAGCTGTACAAAAACACAGCCTAGCGATCAGGTCTGAATTAGGCCCAAGGTCAAAATACCGACATTTAAAATGACGACATGTCAAAAAGTCGACACTAGTTTTTCATAAATTTTTGTGTGTATGTCGACATGGACACCGTATAAGTTTACCGCTTCCCCTCGCCATGCTTCGGGCACGGTGCCTTGCTGCGCTCGACACACTATTATATTCCCCCTCCAGGTCCACTGGGATGGTAAAGTATGAACAAGTCTGTTAAAATGTAAAAAAAAAATCATGAAAAACTCATGTCAACATTTTGACCTGTCAACATTTTAAATGTCGGGATTTTGACCGTCCGTCAATGGTTGTCTGTATTTTGCCCGTCAGGATCTTGATTGTAGGTACATTGACGGCATGTCATGTAGCTGAGGGTTTTGTCCACATGCGTGGGTGGATGGACTGAATGGATGCCAAGACGATTCATCGGTATATACCCATCTGTAGCACTGTTGTTTCTTACACGTATACCGATGCAAGACTTTAATTACCCTGACAGCTGGCACCAGTAGGGGGTATTGTTAAAATTGTGCAAATTGCACCTAGCATTTTATTTCTAAAGCTCTGACGTATTATGCAGCACTGTTTGTTGTGGGGATGGTGACTAACACACACAAATTACATGAAATGGTGCACAGTTTTTTGGGGCGTCTATTTACTAAGCCTTGGATGGAGATAAAGTACCAGCTTAATCGGCTCCTGTCATTTTTCAAACACATCCTGTAACATGGCAGTTAGAAGCTGATTCGCTGATACTTTATTTCTGTCCACTTTATCTCCATTCAAGGTTTAGTAAATAGACCCCTTTGTGTTTAACAATACAATATACTGCTAAATAAGGTTCCTGTATAAATCTGTATATTGCCACTAGGCCCTTTGGATGTTCTCTGTAACACTACAGCTGGCTATTAAGAACATAACTAGTCTCTTCGGGATGGGATGAGGGGAAAAGGTAGAGGTGCATTTTGTCCCTGATAAATTACAGGTGCTTAGAGATGCCCCCTGATCAAATAGTGTTACCACTTTCAACCTACTGCGGGTAGGTATCTGTCCTGAGAAGCGGGCCTTGGTTGTTTGTTGCTGGATGTATAAAATCGGTTAAGAGGGGAGATATTACGGGATCAGTACTAAATCCCGCTGGACGGGATCCCGGCGGTCGAAATACAGACGCCGGAATCCCGATCACATAATCACGACAGGGGTGGCAAGCGGAACGCAGCCCCTTGCGGGCTCGCTTCACTTGCCACGCTGCGGGCACGGTGCCTCGCTACGCTCGGCACACTATTATAATCTCCCTCTATGGGTGTCGTGGACACCCGCGGAGGGAGAATATGTCAGGATTGTGCCGGTCGGGATTCCGGCGTCTGTATTTCGACTGGCGGGATTCCGTCCGGCGGGATTCTGACCGCCTCCCGATATAACTGTGTGCACTGTTGAATTGAAAATATGGAATGTATTTTCATATGTTCTACCTCAATACACAAACGTAGTCATTAAATACATAGGAAATAGCTCGCGGTTCGTTAACCGTATCCCCTGTTTGTGCATGCAGGTCAATCTGACGATATCATCAGAAACTGCATGTTCGGGGTTTGTGCAGGATGATGTCACTGAATGATATCGTTAGCGATATCGCTCAGTGTGTATGTAGGAGGTCGTTTGCCCGGAGTTCAAGGGCAAATACTGACTATATCGCTCATGGAGCATATCGCTTAGTGTGTACCCGGCTTTCCATAATCTAATTTCTACATATGTTCAGGTAAGTGCCGGCGGGCTTTCATGGTCATCGTTCTTGCTGTATTATGACGTTATTATGGGGCAGATGTATTAACCTGGAGAAGGCATAAGGAAGTGATGAACCAGTGAGATGTGCAAGGTGATAAAGGCACCAGCCAATCGGCTCCAATATGTAAATGAACAGTTAGGATCTGATTGGCTGGTGCCTTTATCACCTTGCACATATCACTGGCTTATCACTTCCTTATGCCTTCTCCAGGTTAATACATCTGCCCCAGTGTTCTCTGTTTCTGGAGGGGAAGACTGTGCCATCTGCGTTTTAATGTATTGCGTTTCCTTTATAGAATTATTGTATATGATAAACTTAAAGCATGATAAAAAAACAAAAACAAAAAACTTTTCCTAGTGTCCCCTGGGAAATGGCCCAAGTCAAGATTATTCACTGTCTATCACAGTAGCTGAAATCTCTTCCAATTTACTTTCTACTAAAGGTGCAGTTGGAGTCCGGGGAAAGCTGCTTCGCTTCTGCCCAGCCCAGTGATGCTGCAGCTCTGCTAAAACAGTTTTTCCGGGAGCTCCCGCAGCCCCTCTTGACTCCAGAGCTACAGGACCCCCTCTGCCAGATCCAGCAGTCTCTCTGTGAGGAGGAGAAAATGACGGCCACAGTTCTGGTGACCTGCCTGCTCCCCGCTGTTCATGGGGAGACCCTGCGTTATTTCTGCACCTTTCTCCAAAGTGTGGCCTCCAGGTACGGACTGTAAATATACACAGCAGCCACAAGAGGGAGCCATATCCTTAAACTTGTTGGAAGAATATTTGTTAATGTCTTTCTGATGGAGTAGGTCAAATTATTTCCCTAAATTATGACTTTTGTCTTTGTTTTATGATAGGTCTGATGAGAACAAAATGGATTCTGGGAATCTGGCTGTAGTTTTAACCCCAAGTCTGTTCTCCAGCAATAACTTGTGCGAGAAGCTGACGCTTGCCACCGAGAAACAGCTGCAGCTTCAAACTTCTGCTGTCCAAAGTCTAATTGAAAATGCACAAGAGATAGGTACTATCAGCTGGTGCAGAGGCAGCTTCTGTTCCTTCTGTTTGTGTTCCATCGCAGTGGGAGGGGCAAGTGGGGTCATAGCATCTGTCTGTCGCCATTTTTACATAACTCTCCTTTTCTCAGCAGGACAGCTCCCCTCATTTATTTTGGAAAAGATATCTCTTCCCGACGATGCTACTTATGAGGATCCAGTGATCCTGGAGGGCCTTCGAAGGAGACGAAGGCGCAGTATGAGCGGTAATAGCCGACCGTGATTATCGTTATATTTAAAATGACTTCTAAATCGCCTTCTAGCTGTCATTTCCCTAGTACAGTCTATAAAATGAAGGCTAACAGCTGATTGATTGCTGTCGGCAACTTTTATGCATTTTGATACATCACCACTCTAATGTACGGTTTACATAGTAACATAGTATTTGAGGTTGAATAGAGGCAAATTGCCCATCGTGTTCAACCTGTTTTAAGTTGTGATGATTCTACATACTTGCTGAATAATGTTTTATGACTAGTTAGCTACTATAACTCATGTTACCCCCCGGATCAACCACGTTGATATTTTAAGAGTTCTAACCTTGGATAGCTTTTTAATTCAGAAATTTATCCATTCCTTTTTTAAATCCAATTACAGAGTCCGCCATTATCACCTTCCCTGGCAGGGAATTCCACATCCTGATTGCCCTAACAGTGAAGAACCCTTTCCTCCGTTGCGTTCGGAACTTTCTCTCCTCCAGTCGCAGCGAGTGCCCACGTGTCCTAAACTGTGTTCTTTTAATAAATAATTCCCCTGATAACTCTTTGTGATGTCCCTTTACATATTTGAAGATATAATATCTCCTCTTAGGCGCCTCTTTTCTAGTGTATACATATTCAGCCTAGTAAGTCTTTCCTTATAGTCCAGTCCTTCTAGGCCTTTAATCAGTTTAGTAGGTCGCCTTTGAACACTTTCGAGTTCACTAATGTCTTTTTTTTATACAATGGTGCCCAAAACTGAACACAATATTCCAGTTGCGGACGTACCAATGCCTTATACAGCGGCATGATTACATCCGAGTCCCTTGTATCAATTCCCCTTTTTATGCACGCTAGCACCTTACTTGCCTTCTTTACTGCGTTTTGACATTGTGTACGGTTATTAAGCTGCTTATCATTGAATACCCCCAAATCTTTTTCCAACTCTGTTTCCCCTAGGCGTTCCCCATTTAATATGTAGGATGCAAGTTTGTTTAGTCCCAAAATGCATAACCTTGCATTTGTTTGTATTGAACCTCATTTGCCATTTAGACGCCCAGAGTTCGTTTAGATAGATCATTCTGCAAGGACTCCACATCCAATTCTGAATTAATTACCTTACACAGTTTAGTATCATCTGCAAAGATTGACACTGTGCTTTCCAGGCCTATTTCTAGGTCATTGATAAATATGTTGAACAGTAGTGGTCCGAGTACGGACCCTTGCGGTATTCCGCTGACAACTGGGGACCAGGTTGAGGACTTCCTATTGACCACTACTCGCTGTACCCTGCTATCCAACCAGCTGCTTATCCATGTGCAAATAGTTTTTCCTAGGCCAATCTCCTTTAATTTGATCATAAGTCTCCTGTGAGGAAAACTGTATTGAAGGCTTTTGCAAAATCTAGGAAGACCACATCCCCTGTTTTTTCCTTGATCAAGATTATTGCTCACTTCCTCGTAGAAGCTAATTAAGTTAGTCTGACCTGACATGACCTATCCCTCACAAACCCATGCTGGTTCTTGCTAATAATCCTAGCGGACTGTAGATACTCCTGTATGCCGTCCCTTAGAATTCCTTCCAATATTTTCCCCACTATAGATGTTAAACTAACTGGTCTGTAGTTTCCCAGAAGATTTTTGGATCCCTTTTTAAATAATGGCACTACCTCAGCTATACGCCGATCCTTCGGTACCATGCCTGAACTAATTGAACTATTGAAAATCAAGTATAGGGGTCGTGCTAGTTGTGAATAAGAACCCTCGGGTGAAGTCCATCAGGGCCAGGTGATTTATTAATCTTAATTTTGCGTAGTCTCTCTCGGACTACTTCTTCGCTTAAACAAGTATCTTAACCATGAATCATTACTGTCACAATTGTTATGCTGTACTCCCACCATCAGTTCTTCACTGGTGAATACTGATGAAAAGAATTTGTTCAGTATTTCTGCTTTAATTTTATCATCATTTATCAATTCTCCTAATTCATCTTTTAATGGACCTATATTCTCCTTTTTTAACCTTTTTACGGTGTATGTATTTAAAAAAATTTTTAGGATAGGTTTTACTCTCTCTAGCGATTCTCTATTCATTTTCCATTTTAGCTGCTCTGACTGCTTTTTTGCATTTCTTATTACACTCCTTGTAATACTTGAAAGACTCCTCCTTTCCATTAGATTTAAATTCTTTGAAAGCCAGCTTTTTTTATCCATTTCTGCCTTGACCTTCTTGTTAAGCCACATCGGTTTGAGTTTAATACTCCTGCGTTTACTGCCCATGGGAATAAAGTTATGAATATTGCTATCCAGCAACCCTTTTAAAACATCCCACATTTCCAAAGTGTTCTTGTTATTAAACAGAACCTCCCACTCTGTCGTTCAGTGCACATCTAAGCATACTGAAATTAGCCTTCCTAAAGTTAAAAGTTTTGGTGGAACCCCTGTAGCTATGTTTCCTGAAACTGATGTCGAATGTGATCATATAGTGATCACTGTTACCCAAAATCTCCCCAACTTTAGTGTTTGATACAATGTCCACATTATTAGTAATTACTAGATCCAGGGTAGTTTTACCCCTAGTTGGGTCCTCGACTAATTGAGACAAGTAGTGATACCTAAACATATTTAAGAACCTGCTGCCCCTCGCTTTAGCACATGAATCGTTACTCCAGTTTATATCCGGGTAATTAAAATCTCCAATCACAAGGATGTTCCCCAATCCCGCAGCCATTTTGATTTGCTGGAATAGTTGTTCTTCCTCATGTATGCTAATATCCAGCTGTTTGTAGCATGTGCCTATGACTAGTTTTTTTGCATCAATTCCCCCACTTGAGATTTCTACCCATAGTGACTCCACATTATCGCCAGTCTCCTCATAGATAATCTCCTTTTAGGTATGGTTTAAGTGATGGTTTAACATAAAGACATACACGTCCTACTCCTTTTGTTAGCCCTGTCCCTCCTAAAAAGAGAATACCCCTCCAAGTTAGCAACCCAGTCGTGAGAGTCGTCCCACCATGTTTCCGTAATACCTATAATGTCATACTCAGCCTTTGATGCAAACAATTCCAATTCCCCCATTTTACCTGCTAGACTTCTTGCATTTGCAAGCATACATTTTAGGGTTAGGGGGAGAGGGTAAGTATACTTACCGAGCCCCTGACGGGTTTTAGACCGCTGGCCATCTGGATGTATTCCAGTGTACTATAGTGTTTATTAACAGTAAGTGCTTTGGGCCACCAAGAAATTTGGGCCCCGTTACTAGGAGTGGGTTACAGTGTATTCCTGGAAATCACTGTAACGTAGAATTTCATATGCAGATACAGCCACAGTCGCACACAGAATACAGACATGCCGCATATCATTTTAATCAGCAGAAGCTGCGTGTGCATGCTAGCCACATAGTAATGCAAATAAGACGCATTTCATAAAAAAAAAAAAAAAAAGTCGCCCGATGTTAGCTGACTCATGCCAGGCATCTCCTGCTGCATGGTGTATAGAGGCAAGATGTATGAGGATACATCTTTATCCAAGCAGAGATCACAGTGTTAGTGGCCATGTGAGTGCTGTGTGCGGGTGGGTTGGTTGTGCAGTAGTGTTTGCATATATGTAAGTGGCATTATGTGTGTCGTGTGTAAGTGCATTAATAACGTGCGACAAATGTGTAAGGGGCACTATGTGTGTCATTATGTGTGTAAGTGCGCTAATAATGTGCGGCATATGTGTAAGGGACATTATGTGTGATAGGGTGTTAATAAAGGTTGGCATAATGTGTAAGGGGCATTATTATGTGGTATGTGCATAAATGCATTACTAATGTGTGGCATTATGTGTTTAAGGTGCTCGACTGTGTGGCGTAATGTATAGAAAGGGCACTACTGTGTGGTCTAATGTGAATAAAGAGCAATATGGTGTGGTGTAATGTGAATAAG
The DNA here is from genome assembly GCF_028390025.1 of Pseudophryne corroboree. Classification (NCBI taxonomy): domain Eukaryota; kingdom Metazoa; phylum Chordata; class Amphibia; order Anura; family Myobatrachidae; genus Pseudophryne; species Pseudophryne corroboree. The sequence goes on from NC_086451.1 coordinate 414,459,697, forward strand.
GGGCACTACTGTGAGGAGTAACGTTTATAAGGTAAAGTGGTACTACTGTGTGATGTAACATGAATTAGGGACACTACTGCATGATATAATGTGAATAAAGTTGCACTAGTGTGTGTCGTAATTTGAATTGGCGGTACTATTGTGTGGCCATGCACATTCCCAGCAAGAACACGCCCCTTTTTTGGCTGCGCACCGAATTTGTACACTGTTTTTATTTAAAATATAAGGGGTAGGAACACCAAAATGAGGACTGCTATGGGTGAAGGGTGATGGTGCTGGGAAAGGGGAGCAGGTTCAGAGGCGGAACTAGAGGCGGTGCTAGGGGGCACCAGCCAAAATCTTGCCTAGGGCATCATATTGGTTAGGGCCGGCTCTGGTCACAAGTTAAATAATTATTGCCACCTGTGGAATTTTTTTTGAACCAGTTATGAACATACATGTGTTCCAACTAGCAGATCTGGAATACATGCACTGTTAGGGGTCCCTGAGAATTGGAGTTGAGAAACACTGCTTTGGATCATCTTAAGCCTCTAATAAATTGCACTGAGTCATTATTTTTTTTGCATTCGTTTTTTGTAAGTAAAAGCTGAGCTTACATTGTGTTCCTAGTGTTTATGTGCACTGATGCCATCTTACCTGCATAGGATGACCTCTCCATCGCTGTACATTTTACCTATTATTGTCCGTCTCCAACACATGCTTGACTAATTCTCTCATTCTTTGTTTAAAGGACTCGTCAATGATGCTTTTAATAAGCTGAGGTCTGGACTTGGTCCTTCAAATGCTACCCCAGACCGTGTATCAGGTGAGAGAAGGTCTGTTGTCCTCTAGTATCGGATTAACCCTTCCCATTTTGGGAACCTCTTGATGACCAATGTTTGCATTTGGCAGATGAGATGTTGCTGCCTCAACGAAGCAAAACTAAGCGCAAGGCCTCGGAGGATTCGGCGTGTGGAGAACAATGCACAGCCAAGAAACGGTACATCTCCCCTCTATGCAGGATTCCACCACTCAGTGATCATACTGTACTCTCTGCACCACTCCCTACATTAAGGGGGGGATATGTATTAAGCCTTGTAAAGTGGGGAGGCGTTAACCAAAGCAACCAACAGCTAATGTAGTTAACGTTTATCAAGTACATTCTATTGAATAAAAAGTAGAAGCTGATTGGTTACTATGGGCAACTTCTCCAATCAGCTTCTGCTTATCCTTTTTATACAGTAGAATGTATTTGATAAATGCTAACTAGTGGCTGATTGGTTGCTTTGGGTAACTTCTGCACTCTCTCTAGAAGGCTTGATACATTTCCCCTCAGGTATGTTATTACTTCACCGTGCTTTCTTTCTTGTTTCAGAAAATCTCTGAGGGAGGCTGTAGATGAGCATTTATCCAGCGAGGAATCACACGAACCAAGTGGAACCCACTCGCCATTGCAAGGTTGGTGTGAAGGATCCCATGCCAGGGCGACTTTCAGGGTCCGATTATAGACTGACGTGGCGGTCGCCCAGGGGCCCCCTTACACTGGGGAAAACATTGGCCATGCTCAGGCCACTCTGCACCCTACTACCTGGCCGGCTTCTGGCAGCAGTGCATTGCCAGGATTCATGGGTGCATGGGGAAGGGGGCAGGCCCTATTGGCGTGAAGTGCCCACCACCATCAGAGACCAGTGCTGTAGCCTGTAACAGGTAGTTTCTCTCCTGCTCGCTCTCCCGCCCTCCCTCTTTCTCTCCGTGAAACACTGTCTCTCTCCTTCTTTCTCCCCCCCCCCCCCTTTTCTCTCTCTTTCTGACACCCTCCCCCTCTCTTTCTCTCTGTCTGGCACTCTCCTACTCGCTCCCCCTCCCTCCCCCCCCTCTCTCTCTCTCTCTCTCTCTCTGAAACGCTTTCTCCCTCTTGTTCCCTTTCTCTGTCTCCCTCCCTCCCTGACACCCTCTCTCCTTCTCTTCCTCCCATCTTTCCCTCAGTTTCTCTCCCCTCTCTGCCTAACTCTCTCTCTCCCTCCTCTCTTTTGGTCTCTCTCACCTCTTTTCATTTTGCTGGCGCACTTTCTCTCTTGCTCTCGCCTCTCTCCTTTTCTCATTCTCTTTCCCTCTCCTTGACAATATCTTTCCCACTCCTCTCTCTGACACCCTTTCTCTCTCTCTCTCTCTCTCTCTCTCTCTCTCTCTCTCTCTGACACCCTCTTTTTCTAGATCGCTTCTCTTTTTCTCCCTGCTACTCTCTCTCTCTCCCCTCACACACTCTCTCCTGCCCCCTAAGGGGCATAGTAGTGACAGCAGTGGTGGGCAGAGTCCGTTTTATTGGTGGGTGCCCCCCAAACCTTCATTGCCCCGGGGACCCCACTAGCTTTAATCCTGCCCTGGGGACTTTCAATAGACTACAGTACTATGTAACGGACATGCTTGTGATTGGCTCTTCAGATGACTCGGCAGGCGGGGAGGTGTTTTCCAACTTCTCACAGATCCCTGGCAACTTCTTAGAACTCGAATCAGGATCCATTCCAGCAACGCCTGAATCTTCCTCTCGAAAAAAAGCCAGGAGCAAACGACGGAACAGCAAGCGAGTTAAGAGGTGAGGTGTCTATGAATTACGTGCTAGCCTCATGTATTTCCTAATGCCACTGTACATTGTGATTGGTCTCATTTACTTTTGTTCAGTTAAGCATATATGTTTACTGCTGGCAAAGTGAACAGCAGCAAGGAGAAAAGAGAACGATCGGCAATGGAATACATTTACATATATTGTGCATGTATATTTCTTTAATATATTTTTATTACACCTATGCAAAATACATGCCTGACCTGACCATAGGGTGTGATCAATATACAATTGTGCTACACAGCATACAGTCGTAGTGGGAGATGTACTGTAGCAAACCTTCTAAAGCAACCAGTCAGATTCCAGCGATCATTTTATAGAATGTACTAGATGATAGCTGGTAGGTTGCTGGGCAACTTCTCTGTTTGTCCTCTTTAGAAAGTATGACCCATCTCTCCCACCGGACACTGCATATCCCAACATTACCTGACCACTGAGCATGATCATACCACAAATCTATTAGACTATACAGACCTAGGACACTACAGTCCTCATCATGACCTGTTTATAATACATTCCTATCACTCTGTACCGACCTCGGACGCTACACCCTGACCACTGGATAAGATCATAATATGATATATTCTATATCATTAGAATTACATGGAGACAGCGGGATATGTTAGTATTTGGAGCTGACAATGCCTTACAAGTGTTGTATCAGGAGAGATGGTATAGGGATGTTGGGCCTAATTCATGTTTGTACGCAATGGCTGATTATCACGCAATGGGGCGATTATCTGCAGACTGCGCATGTGCTGCCAGCGGCAAACCTTTGGCAAGATGTTCCTCGTTTTTCCCTATTGGCTACAAGTGTGTACACAATTGCAAATGAGTTTGCGATGGCTCCGGTGGGCATCTTTTTATTTCTGGGTGGCAGCTTCACTTGGTAATGTTAGTAGTTCCGTAACCTAGACAATTGCATTTGCTAACAAACATGATTTAGGCCCTTTGGGGGATATCCAATTATCACCGTTCAAACATCGGGACCGAAAAACGACCGTTTATCTGACTTTTTTCTGATGTTTAATTTTTTTTTAAATTTATTTTTACAGACTATCCTGTTAAATCATGTGTAAAAAAAAAACCCAAACCCTATCTCCCAAAAACACACCGGTTCAGTGAAACCTGTGTGTTTTCAGGTGAAACAGCCCCGTTCTGTTTCCGGGGATTCTGCTTCGCCTGCCGGAGGCACGTGAAACAAAATCCCTGATAAGCCGGCGCGTGCCGCGGCTTATCGGGGCTAATTAGATAGCCCCCGGCTGGACAATTAGCCCTGGTAAAAAAACGGGGCTAATTGGATATCCCCTTTTGTACAGATACGGGTTGTGAAGAGGATAGTCTGCAGGGTCTACGGGAGAGAGTTAATGATCTCTTTCCCTCTGCTTGGGAGCCGACAAGTGATATACTCTATGTAAGAAACTCGTTAGCTCACTGATCGACAAAATGGACTCTTATCGGAGCCCATGTACTGGGGACTACACAATGGTAAATACCCCCCCCCCAAAACATATATTATTTCTGCAATATCAGTATAACATATTTCTTTAATAAATAGGCCCCATGTCCCTTCCGTCTGTTGATTGACCTAGTGCTTTGTCCTTCCCAGTGATGGAGAGAATTCCCTTTATCATTTATCAGGACAAGTCATTGACACAATACAGATCACCTATCACTTCTGCACATTTTATGTGTGAGAAGTAATTACTGCCTATGTTATATTTACTGCCGTCATTAGTCTGCATCTCAAGTAAGCTATAGAACGAAAATGCTTTCCAGGATGCCATCAGGTCAGGTCCCTGTGACGCCTCTTCTGCTGGACAGAAAGGAGAAGGTCCGGAATTCTCTTAGGATCTTCCAGAGAGCCAGAGCTGCCAAACAACCGGTGAGATGAATAACTAGATCAGTTTATGAAGGGCAATAGAACAGCCTCACATTCTATTATAAGCTACAATGAGGATCTGCATTTCCATATTTTACAGTTTGTGATTATTAAACCCTTCTTTTTTTTTTTTTATTATTCTTTTTTTTTAAGATGTTGTATAAGTCTATAAAAATGTATAACCTAAAACAGATAGTTGCTTGTTAAAATTTGTGGTCATAGAACCCAACTAAAGTAACACGTTAGCTTTTAAGTCCAGTCTTTTACGCCTTTTTACTATTTGGCCATTGAATATTCCCAGGAGAGATAACCCATCATCTTTAAAGAGTAATCCGTTTTGCCTTTTCATTTCTGTACCAGACACCTGAGGGCAAAGGTCTGGAGGAGAGCAGTTGGGACATGATGAAGAGAATGGTTACAGAAGCTCTGGAGGGGCCCATTTTCAATGGTAAAGACTTCCGAATGGCTGCTCTTACTCTAAGAGCGTCAAGCAGTGGTGAGTCTTTTAGGCTTTATGTCTGTTGCTCTCTAGTCATATGTTTGGTTTGATTTATCAGGACAGGGGTCTTAGATTCTGTCTTTACTGTGCTTTGCTTCAGTTAATGCCCCAGAGGCAAACTCTTCTCCAGTCCAGCATCCATCATCTCCCCAACTGAGATCCTCTCCTTCTTGGCATGCACTGGCTACGGACTTTGAGGGTGCGGAAGTCGCGTGTTCCGGAAAGCAACGCAGGGTATTACGTCGCTCTCTCAGCATGCCAGAAACCATTGTTGATTGTACCAAGCCTGAAGGGGGACAAGAGATGGTGCATGGGAAAGGTTTAACCACCAGCATGGAAGATGGAATACAACGAGATGGACTTAATTTCTCAGAAGACCCATATGTGCAGGTATTGAACAGTGATACACAACCCTTGATGGATTGTCTAATCACAGAAACATCCCACTCAATCCACAGCCATGTCTCTGTTACAGAGATGAGCGCTCTTCAGTCTTTTCAGACACTGAGAAGACAGAATGGTCACACGTCACAATACCGAAGTGTACGGAAATTGGTTCTTAGCTTCCCGTGGGCACCTAGTGTTTTGGATCCGGATCCCCATCAGAAAGATTGGGAAGAGCTGGCCTCTCACCCCATTAAACGCAAGGGGGCAAGAAGGTTTGGACGTTCACTAAGCCAAGAAAGTGGCCTGAGCACTAACCTAGAGCGGCATAGAACAAACGATACAGATGGCTGTTCTGTGGGCAACAACTGCACTGCAAAATTTCTTAGTGGCCGGAATCGGCAGGTATTCGTCAGTCGTAAAAACATAACACTTGCCCACTGGGGACACCGAAGTCTGGATAATGAACACCAAGCCTCTGTAGAGGAAGAGCCAACAGATGCTAAAAGTCTATTACAAGAACCTCTCTTAAATCTGTACAGAGACTCGTCCATATTTAAAGATGTGGTTGAGGGTCAAACACCTCCGAACCTAGGCTCTCCTAAATCACCAATTCCTGAAACGAGTATGGAACCCAGCTGTGACTCCGTCGATTTGTAAGGTTTCAGAAAACCATGGTTAATAAAGTTTTTGATTAAAAGGCTATTGGCAAATGTCCACCTAAAAACAGTGGAGTAAGGAGTATCAAATAAATTAAGTCGTTGAGGTTGCTTCATGGCAGTAAACTGTTTAGTATACTGCATACAGCCAGGCTTGGCTGGTTAGTGAGGCCAAACTAGTATCTGAATTAAAAAAAAAGGTTTGATGGCCCTACAGCTGGGACTGTATTTTCTTAACCTTAGAGACTACTAAAAAAACTGTTTTTTAATACTATACGTGGGATCTAATTTCCCTTTGGAATACACCTCATCAACCGTTTAGATAATACACTAATAATCATTGCAGTGCTTATTTACAGTTCTGCTGTGGTGGCTCATGCAGCAGTGATTTTTCTTAAGGATATTAACGAAGAACCATGC
>NC_086451.1:414471139-414496139 GCF_028390025.1 Pseudophryne corroboree
TCCAAAAAACCCTCCCCAAACAGCACATGACGCAAAGAAAAAAAGAGGCGCAATGAGGTAGCTGTGTGAGTAAGATAAGCGACCCTAGTGGCCGACACAAACACCGGGCCCATCTAGGAGTGGCACTGCAGTGTCACGCAGGATGTCCCTTCCAAAAAACCCTCCCCAAACAGCACATGACGCAAAGAAAAAAAGAGGCGCAATGAGGTAGCTGTGTGAGTAAGATAAGCGACCCTAGTGGCCGACACAAACACCGGGCCCATCTAGGAGTGGCACTGCAGTGTCACGCAGGATGTCCCTTCCAAAAAACCCTCCCCAAACAGCACATGACGCAAAGAAAAAAAGAGGCGCAATGAGGTAGCTGTGTGAGTAAGATAAGCGACCCTAGTGGCCGACACAAACACCGGGCCCATCTAGGAGTGGCACTGCAGTGTCACGCAGGATGTCCCTTCCAAAAAACCCTCCCCAAACAGCACATGACGCAAAGAAAAAAAGAGGCGCAATGAGGTAGCTGTGTGAGTAAGATAAGCGACCCTAGTGGCCGACACAAACACCGGGCCCATCTAGGAGTGGCACTGCAGTGTCACGCAGGATGTCCCTTCCAAAAAACCCTCCCCAAACAGCACATGACGCAAAGAAAAAAAGAGGCGCAATGAGGTAGCTGTGTGAGTAAGATAAGCGACCCTAGTGGCCGACACAAACACCGGGCCCATCTAGGAGTGGCACTGCAGTGTCACGCAGGATGGCCCTTCCAAAAAACCCTCCCCAAACAGCACATGACGCAAAGAAAAAAAGAGGCGCAATGAGGTAGCTGTGTGAGTAAGATAAGCGACCCTAGTGGCCGACACAAACACCTGGCCCATCTAGGAGTGCCACTGCAGTGTCACGCAGGATGGCCCTTCCAAAAAATACTCCCCAAACAGCACATGACGCAAAGAAAAATTAAAGAAAAAAGAGGTGCAAGATGGAATTGTCCTTGGGCCCTCCCACCCACCCTTATGTTGTATAAACAGGACATGCACACTTTAACCAACCCATCATTTCAGTGACAGGGTCTGCCACACGACTGTGACTGAAATGACGGGTTGGTTTGGACCCCCACCTAAAAAGAAGCAATTAATCTCTCCTTGCACAAACTGGCTCTACAGAGGCAAGATGTCCACCTCATCATCATCCTCCGATATATCACCGTGTACATCCCCCTCCTCACAGATTATCAATTCGTCCCCACTGGAATCCACCATCTCAGCTCCCTGTGTACTTTGTGGAGGCAATTGCTGCTGGTCAATGTCTCCACGGAGGAATTGATTATAATTCATTTTAATGAACATCATCTTCTCCACATTTTCTGGATGTAACCTCGTACGCCGATTGCTGACAAGGTGAGCGGCGGCACTAAACACTCTTTCGGAGTACACACTTGTGGGAGGGCAACTTAGGTAGAATAAAGCCAGTTTGTGCAAGGGCCTCCAAATTGCCTCTTTTTCCTGCCAGTATAAGTACGGACTGTGTGACGTGCCTACTTGGATGCGGTCACTCATATAATCCTCCACCATTCTTTCAATGGTGAGAGAATCATATGCAGTGACAGTAGACGACATGTCCGTAATCGTTGTCAGGTCCTTCAGTCCGGACCAGATGTCAGCATCAGCAGTCGCTCCAGACTGCCCTGCATCACCGCCAGCGGGTGGGCTCGGAATTCTGAGCCTTTTCCTCGCACCCCCAGTTGCGGGAGAATGTGAAGGAGGAGATGTTGACAGGTCGTGTTCCGCTTGACTTGACAATTTTCTCACCAGCAGGTCTTTGAACCCCAGCAGACTTGTGTCTGCCGGAAAGAGAGATCCAAGGTAGGCTTTAAATCTAGGATCGAGCATGGTGGCCAAAATGTAGTGCTCTGATTTCAACAGATTGACCACCCGTGAATCCTTGTTAAGCGAATTAAGGGCTCCATCCACAAGTCCCACATGCCTAGCGGAATCGCTCCGTGTTAGCTCCTCCTTCAATGTCTCCAGCTTCTTCTGCAAAAGCCTGATGAGGGGAATGACCTGACTCAGGCTGGCAGTGTCTGAACTGACTTCACGTGTGGCAAGTTCAAAGGGCATCAGAACCTTGCACAATGTTGAAATCATTCTCCACTGCGCTTGAGACAGGTGCATTCCACCTCCTATATCGTGCTGAATTGTATAGCCTTTTGCTGCTCCTCCAACCTCTGAAGCATATAGAGGGTTGAATTCCACCTCGTTACCACTTCTTGCTTCAGATGATGGCAGGGCAGGTTCAGTTGTTTTTGGTGGTGCTCCAGTCTTCTGTACGTGGTGCCTGTACGCCGAAAGTGTCCCGCAATTCTTCTGGCCACCGACAGCATCTCTTGCACACTCCTGTCGTTTTTTAAAAAATTCTGCACCACCAAATTCAAGGTATGTGCAAAACATGGGACGTGCTGGAATTTGCCCATATTTAATGCACACACAATATTGCTGGCGTTGTCCGATGCCACAAATCCACAGGAGAGTCCAATTGGGGTAAGCCATTCCACGATGATCTTCCTCAGTTGCCGTAAGAGGTTTTCAGCTGTGTGCGTATTCTGGAAAGCGGTGATACAAAGCGTAGCCTGCCTAGGAAAGAGTTGGCGTTTGCGAGATGCTGCTACTGGTGCCGCCGCTGCTGTTCTTGCGGCGGGAGTCCATACATCTACCCAGTGGGCTGTCACAGTCATATAGTCCTGACCCTGCCCTGCTCCACTTGTCCACATGTCCGTGGTTAAGTGGACATTGGGTACAACTGCATTTTTTAGGACACTGGTGAGTCTTTTTCTGACGTCCGTGTACATATTCGGTATCGCCTGCCTAGAGAAGTGGAACCTAGATGGTATTTGGTAACGGGGGCACACTACCTCAAGAAATTGTCTAGTTCCCTGTGAACTAACGGCGGATACCGGATGCACGTCTAACACCAACATAGTTGTCAAGGCCTCAGTTATCCGCTTTGCAGCAGGATGACTGCTGTGATATTTCATCTTCCTCGCGAAGGACTGTTGGACAGTCAATTGCTTACTGGAAGTAGTACAAGTGGGCTTACGACTTCCCCTCTGGGATGACGATCGACTCCCAGCAGCAACAACAGCAGCGCCAGCAGCAGTAGGCATTACACTCAAGGATGCATCGGAGGAATCCCAGGCAGGAGAGGACTCGTCAGAATTGCCAGTGACATGGCCTGCAGGACTATTGGCATTCCTGGGTAAGGAGGAAATTGACACTGAGGGAGTTGGTGGGGTGATTTGCGTGAGCTTGGTTACAAGAGGAAGGGATTTACTGGTCAGTGGACTGCTTCCGCTGTCACCCAAAGTTTTTGAACTTGTCACTGACTTATTATGAATGCGCTGCAGGTGACGTATAAGGGAGGATGTTCCGAGGTGGTTAACGTCCTTACCCCTACTTATTACAGCTTGACAAAGGCAACACACGGCTTGACACCTGTTGTCCGCATTTCTATTGAAATACTTCCACACCGAAGAGCTGATTTTTTGGGTATTTTCACCAGGCATGTCAATGGCCATATTCCTCCCACGGACAACAGGTGTCTCCCCGGGTGCCTGACTTAAACAAACCACCTCACCATCAGAATCCTCCTGGTCAATTTCCTCCCCAGCGCCAGCAACACCCATATCCTCCTCATCCTGGTGTACTTCAACACTGACATCTTCAATCTGACTATCAGGAACTGGACTGCGGGTGCTCCTTCCAGCACTTGCAGGGGGCGTGCAAATGGTGGAAGGCGCATGCTCTTCACGTCCAGTGTTGGGAAGGTCAGGCATCGCAACCGACACAATTGGACTCTCCTTGTGTATTTGGGATTTCGAAGAACGCACAGTTCTTTGCGGTGCTTTTGCCAGCTTGAGTCTTTTCATTTTTCTAGCGAGAGGCTGAGTGCTTCCATCCTCATGTGAAGCTGAACCACTAGCCATGAACATAGGCCAGGGCCTCAGCCGTTCCTTGCCACTCCGTGTGGTAAATGGCATATTGGCAAGTTTACTCTTCTCCTCCGACAATTTTATTTTAGGTTTTGGAGTCCTTTTTTTACTGATATTTGGTGTTTTGGATTTTACATGCTCTGTACTATGACATTGGGCATCGGCCTTGGCAGACGACGTTGCTGGCATTTCATCGTCTCGGCCATGACTAGTGGCAGCAGCTTCAGCACGAGGTGGAAGTGGATCTTGATCTTTCCCTAATTTTGGAACCTCAACATTTTTGTTCTCCATATTTTAATAGGCACAACTAAAAGGCACCTCAGGTAAACAATGGAGATGGATGGATACTAGTATACTTATGGATGGACTGCCGAGTGCCGACACAGAGGTAGCTACAGCCGTGGACTACCGTACTGTGTCTGCTGCTAATATAGACTGGATGATAATGAGATGAAATCAATATATATGTATATATAATATCACTAGTACTGCAGCCGGACAGGTATATATTATATATTTATTATGTAATGACTGATGACGGACCTGCTGGACACTGTCAGCTCAGCAGCACCGCAGACTGCTACAGTAAGCTACTATGGTAGTATGTATAAAGAAGAAAGAAAAAAACAACAACCACGGGTAGGTGGTATACAATTATGGATGGACTGCCGAGTGCCGACACAGAGGTAGCTACAGCCGTAGACTAACGTACTGTGTCTGCTGATAATATAGACTGGATGATAATGAGATGAAATCAATATATATGTATATATAATATCACTAGTACTGCAGCCGGACAGGTATATATTATATATTTATTATGTAATGACTGATGACGGACCTGCTGGACACTGTCAGCTCAGCAGCACCGCAGACTGCTACAGTAAGCTACTATAGTAGTATGTATAAAGAAGAAAGAAAAAAACAACAACCACGGGTAGGTGGTATACAATTATGGATGGACTGCCGAGTGCCGACACAGAGGTAGCTACAGCCGTGGACTACCGTACTGTGTCTGCTGCTAATATAGACTGGATGATAATGAGATGAAATCAATATATATGTATATATAATATCACTAGTACTGCAGCCGGACAGGTATATATTATATATTTATTATGTAATGACTGATGACGGACCTGCTGGACACTGTCAGCTCAGCAGCACCGCAGACTGCTACAGTAAGCTACTATAGTAGTATGTATAAAGAAGAAAGAAAAAAACAACAACCACGGGTAGGTGGTATACAATTATGGATGGACTGCCGAGTGCCGACACAGAGGTAGCTACAGCCGTGGACTAACGTACTGTGTCTGCTGATAATATAGACTGGATGATAATGAGATGAAATCAATATATATGTATATATAATATCACTAGTACTGCAGCCGGACAGGTATATATTATATATTTATTATGTAATGACTGATGACGGACCTGCTGGACACTGTCGGCTCAGCAGCACCGCAGACTGCTACAGTAAGCTACTATAGTAGTATGTATAAAGAAGAAAGAAAAAAAAAAAAACACGGGTAGGTGCTAGGTGGTATACAATATTATATATATATTATATACAATTATATATATAAAGATGGTAACTCCGGCACTCCGCTGAAACAGCTCAACAACGAAATACTTGCTCCTGTGCCTTCCCACCGGGGGATTCCCCCAGGATAATACCAAACAGAAGAGGCGGCACTCGGAGTCAGTAAACAAACGTGAAGTGTATTATCATAAGAGCGTTGACGTTTCGGGGACGTGCTCCCCTTCCTCAGAACAATTTAACAATGTGCAAAACCAAAAATAAATACCCACTTACCCCATGGGCCTCCCCCATTATATATATATATATATATATATATATAATATATATAATATATATTAAACTCATAAACTGGTGGTGATTATTAAACTGGTGGTCGGGTCACTGGTCACACTATCAGCAACTTGCAAGTAGTACTCCTGAGTCCTAAGCAGACAATCACAATATATATTATACTGGTGGTCAGTGTGGTCACAAACAATGGCAGTGTGGCTGGCACTCTGGCAGCAAAAGTGTGCACTGTACGTTATATGTACTCCAGAGTCCTGCTCTCAGACTCTAACTGCTCCCCACTGTCAGTGTCTCCCCCACAAGTCAGATAATACAGTCACACTATCTCTCTCTATCACTTCAGCAAGTACTAGTAGTAGTAGTACTCCTCCTAATGCTCCCCAAATTACTACTGTGTCTCTCTCTGTCTCACTCTCTTCTCGAATCTCTATAAACGGAGAGGACGCCAGCCACGTCCTCTCCCTATGAATCTCAATGCACGTGTGAAAAATGGCGGCGACGCGCGGCTCCTTATATAGAATCCGAGTCTCGCGAGAATCCGACAGCGTGATGATGACGTTCGGGCGCGCTCGGGTTAACCGAGCAAGGCGGGAAGATCCGAGTCGCTCGGACCCGTGTAAAAAAAACTGAAGTTCGGGCGGGTCCGGATTCCGAGGAACCGAACCCGCTCATCTCTAGTGTATAGTGCATAGTCTCTGGGTGTATCACTGTGTTACCTGTATCTAGTGCAGAGTCTCTGGCTGTATATCTCGGTCCCTGGTATCTAGAGTATATAGTGTAGAGTCTCTGGGTGTATCACTGTGTTACCCAGACTTGCCTACTCTCCCGGAATGGCCGGGAGGCTCCCGAAAATCGGGTGACCCTCCCGGCCCCCCGGAAGAGCAGGCAAGTCTCCCGGTTACAGGGGTCCCCCCCTGCCCGGCCGCCCACTTAGCGAGTAAAGTGGGCGGTCCGGGCAGGCGATGACGCGATTCTTGTTGAATCGCGTCATCATAGCCACGCCCCCTGCTGTATAATGCCTGCAATAGCGGCATTACACAGCGGGGGCGGGGCTTACACGGGGACGATCCCGTAGTCACGCCCCCGGTCCGCCTCCGACCCGCCTCCGCCACGCCCCCCTCTGCACTTACATCGCAGCCCGACCCCCTGCAGCACCGACCTGGCTGCTCTCTCCCGGAGAGAGCAGCCAAAAAGTCGGTAAGTATGGTGTTACCTGTATCTAGTGCAGAGTCTCTGGCTGTATATCTCTGTCCCTGGTATCTAGTGTATAGTGCAGAGTCTCTGGGTGTATCACTGTGTTACCTGTATCTAGTGCACAGTCTCTGGCTGTATATCTCCTGTCCTTTGGTATCTAGTGTATAGTATCTAGTGTATATAGTGCAGAGTCTCTGGGTGTATCACTGTGTTACCTATATCTCTAGTGCAGACTCTCTGGCTGTATATCTCTGTCCTTGGTATCTAGTGTATATAGTGCCATATCTCTGTCCCTGATAACTAGTGTATATAGTGCAGAGTCTCTGAGTATATCACTGTGTTACCTGTATCTAGTGCAGACTCTCTGGCTGTATATCTCCTGTCCTTGGTATCTAGTGTATATAGTATCTAGTGTATATAGTGCCATATCTCTGTCCCTAGTATCTAGTGTAGAGTCTCTGGGTGTATCACTGTGTTACCTATATCTAGTGCACAGTCTCTGGCTGTATATCTCTGTCCCTGGTATCTAGTGTATATAGTGCCATATCTCTGTCCCTGATATCTAGAGTATATAGTGCAGAGTCTCTGGGTGTATCACGGTTACCTGTATCTAGTGCAGAGTCTCTGGCTGTATATCTCTGTCCCTGATAACTAGTGTATATAGTGCAGAGTCTCTGAGTATATCACTGTGTTACCTGTATCTAGTGCAGACTCTCTGGCTGTATATCTCCTGTCCTTGGTATCTAGTGTATATAGTATCTAGTGTATATAGTGCCATATCTCTGTCCCTGGTATCTAGTGTAGAGTCTCTGGGTGTATCACTGTGTTACCTATATCTAGTGCACAGTCTCTGGCTGTATATCTCTGTCCCTGGTATCTAGTGTATATTAGAGATGAGCGGGTTCGGTTCCTCGGAATCCGAACCCGCCCGAACTTCATGTTTTTTTTCACGGGTCCGAGCGACTCGGATCTTCCCGCCTTGCTCGGTTAACCCGAGCGCGCCCGAACGTCATCATGACGCTGTCGGATTCTCGCGAGGCTCGGATTCTATCGCGAGACTCGGATTCTATATAAGGAGCCGCGCGTCGCCGCCATTTTCACTCGTGCATTGAGATTGATAGGGAGAGGACGTGTCTGGCGTCCTCTCCATTAGAATAGAGATAGATTAGATAGAGAGAGAGAGATTGTGCAGAGTCGCAGACAGAGTTAGTTTACCACAGTCAGTGACCAGTGCAGTTGCTAGTTAACTTTTATTTAATATAATATATCCGTTCACTTCTCTCTGCTATATCCGTTCTCTGCCTGAAAAAAAAAACGATACACAGCACAGTCAGTCACACAGTGTGACTCAGTCTGTGTGCACTCAGCTCAGCCCAGTGTGCTGCACAGTCATCAATGTATAAATTAAAAGCTTATAATTAATTGTGGGGGAGACTGGGGAGCACTGCAGGTTGTTAGCAGGAGCCAGGAGTACAATTATATTAATTAACAGTGCACACTTTTGCTGCAGGAGTGGTGACCAGTGCCTGACCACCAGTATAGTATTGTTGTATACTACTAATATCTCTTTAAATATCAACCAGTCTATATTAGCAGCAGACACAGTACAGTGCGGTAGTTCACGGCTGTGGCTACCTCTGTGTCGGCACACGGCAGGCAGTCCGTCCGACCAGAATTGTATTATTTATTATTATATACCTACCACCTAACCGTGGTTTTTTTTTCATTCTTTATACCGTCATAGTGTCATCCTAATTGTTACGAGTATACTACTATCTCTTTATCAACCAGTGTACAGTGCGGTAGTTCACGGCTGTGGCTACCTCTGTGTCGGCACACGGCAGGCAGTCCGTCCGACCAGAATTGTATTATTTATTATTATATACCTACCACCTAACCGTGGTTTTTTTTTCATTCTTTATACCGTCATAGTGTCATCCTAATTGTTACGAGTATACTACTATCTCTTTATCAACCAGTGTACAGTGCGGTAGTTCACGGCTGTGGCTACCTCTGTGTCGGCACACGGCAGGCAGTCCGTCCGACCAGAATTGTATTATTTATTATTATATACCTACCACCTAACCGTGGTTTTTTTTTTCATTCTTTATACCGTCATAGTGTCATCCTAATTGTTACGAGTATACTACTATCTCTTTATCAACCAGTGTACAGTGCGGTAGTTCACGGCTGTGGCTACCTCTGTGTCGGCACACGGCAGGCAGTCCGTCCGACCAGAATTGTATTATTTATTATTATATACCTACCACCTAACCGTGGTTTTTTTTTTCATTCTTTATACCGTCATAGTGTCATCCTAATTGTTACGAGTATACTACTATCTCTTTATCAACCAGTGTACAGTGCGGTAGTTCACGGCTGTGGCTACCTCTGTGTCGGCACACGGCAGGCAGTCCGTCCGACCAGAATTGTATTATTTATTATTATATACCTACCACCTAACCGTGGTTTTTTTTTCATTCTTTATACCGTCATAGTGTCATCCTAATTGTTACGAGTATACTACTATCTCTTTATCAACCAGTGTACAGTGCGGTAGTTCACGGCTGTGGCTACCTCTGTGTCGGCACACGGCAGGCAGTCCGTCCGACCAGAATTGTATTATTTATTATTATATACCTACCACCTAACCGTGGTTTTTTTTTCATTCTTTATACCGTCATAGTGTCATCCTAATTGTTACGAGTATACTACTATCTCTTTATCAACCAGTGTACAGTGCGGTAGTTCACGGCTGTGGCTACCTCTGTGTCGGCACACGGCAGGCAGTCCGTCCGACCAGAATTGTATTATTTATTATTATATACCTACCACCTAACCGTGGTTTTTTTTTCATTCTTTATACCGTCATAGTGTCATCCTAATTGTTACGAGTATACTACTATCTCTTTATCAACCAGTGTACAGTGCGGTAGTTCACGGCTGTGGCTACCTCTGTGTCGGCACACGGCAGGCAGTCCGTCCGACCAGAATTGTATTATTTATTATTATATACCTACCACCTAACCGTGGTTTTTTTTTTCATTCTTTATACCGTCATAGTGTCATCCTAATTGTTACGAGTATACTACTATCTCTTTATCAACCAGTGTACAGTGCGGTAGTTCACGGCTGTGGCTACCTCTGTGTCGGCACACGGCAGGCAGTCCGTCCGACCAGAATTGTATTATTTATTATTATATACCTACCACCTAACCGTGGTTTTTTTTTCATTCTTTATACCGTCATAGTGTCATCCTAATTGTTACGAGTATACTACTATCTCTTTATCAACCAGTGTACAGTGCGGTAGTTCACGGCTGTGGCTACCTCTGTGTCGGCAGTCGGCAGGCAGTCCGTCCATCCATAATTGTATTATTATTATAATATATACCACCTAACCGTGGTTTTTTTATACCACCTAACCGTGGCAGTCCGTCCATAATTGTATACTAGTATCCAATCCATCCATCTCCATTGTTTACCTGAGGTGCCTTTTAGTTCTGCCTATAAAATATGGAGAACAAAAAAGTTGAGGTTCCAAAATTAGGGAAAGATCAAGATCCACTTCCACCTCGTGCTGAAGCTGCTGCCACTAGTCATGGCCGAGACGATGAAATGCCAGCAACGTCGTCTGCCAAGGCCGATGCCCAATGTCATAGTACAGAGCATGTCAAATCCAAAACACCAAATATCAGAAAAAAAAGGACTCCAAAACCTAAAATAAAATTGTCGGAGGAGAAGCGTAAACTTGCCAATATGCCATTTACCACACGGAGTGGCAAGGAACGGCTGAGGCCCTGGCCTATGTTCATGGCTAGTGGTTCAGCTTCACATGAGGATGGAAGCACTCAGCCTCTCGCTAGAAAACTGAAAAGACTCAAGCTGGCAAAAGCACCGCAAAGAACTGTGCGTTCTTTGAAATCCCAAATCCACAAGGAGAGTCCAATTGTGTCGTTTGCGATGCCTGACCTTCCCAACACTGGACGTGAAGAGCATGCGCCTTCCACTATTTGCATGCCCCCTGCAAGTGCTGGAAGGAGCACCCGCAGTCCAGTTCCTGATAGTCAGATTGAAGATGTCAGTGTTGAAGTACACCAGGATGAGGAGGATATGGGTGTTGCTGGCGCTGGGGAGGAAATTGACCAGGAGGATTCTGATGGTGAGGTGGTTTGTTTAAGTCAGGCACCCGGGGAGACACCTGTTGTCCGTGGGAGGAATATGGCCGTTGACATGCCAGGTGAAAATACCAAATAAATCAGCTCTTCGGTGTGGAGGTATTTCACCACAAATGCGGACAACAGGTGTCAAGCCGTGTGTTCCCTTTGTCAAGCTGTAATAAGTAGGGGTAAGGACGTTAACCACCTCGGAACATCCTCCCTTATACGTCACCTGCAGCGCATTCATAATAAGTCAGTGACAAGTTCAAAAACTTTGGGTGACAGCGGAAGCAGTCCACTGACCAGTAAATCCCTTCCTCTTGTAACCAAGCTCACGCAAACCACCCCACCAACTCCCTCAGTGTCAATTTCCTCCTTCCCCAGGAATGCCAATAGTCCTGCAGGCCATGTCACTGGCAAGTCTGACGAGTCCTCTCCTGCCTGGGATTCCTCCGATGCATCCTTGCGTGTAACGCCTACTGCTGCTGGCGCTGCTGTTGTTGCCGCTGGGAGTCGATGGTCATCCCAGAGGGGAAGTCGTAAGCCCACTTGTACTACTTCCAGTAAGCAATTGACTGTTCAACAGTCCTTTGCGAGGAAGATGAAATATCACAGCAGTCATCCTACTGCAAAGCGGATAACTGAGGCCTTGGCATCCTGGGTGGTGAGAAACGTGGTTCCGGTATCCATCATTACTGCAGAGCCAACTAGAGACTTGTTGGAGGTACTGTGTCCCCGGTACCAAATACCATCTAGGTTCCATTTCTCTAGGCAGGCGATACCGAAAATGTACACAGACCTCAGAAAAAGAGTCACCAGTGTCCTAAAAAATGCAGCTGTACCCAATGTCCACTTAACCACGGACATGTGGACAAGTGGAGCAGGGCAGGGTCAGGACTATATGACTGTGACAGCCCACTGGGTAGATGTATGGACTCCCGCCGCAAGAACAGCAGCGGCGGCACCAGTAGCAGCATCTCGCAAACGCCAACTCTTTCCTAGGCAGGCTACGCTTTGTATCACCGCTTTCCAGAATACGCACACAGCTGAAAACCTCTTACGGCAACTGAGGAAGATCATCGCGGAATGGCTTACCCCAATTGGACTCTCCTGTGGATTTGTGGCATCGGACAACGCCAGCAATATTGTGTGTGCATTAAATCTGGGCCAATTCCAGCACGTCCCATGTTTTGCACATACCTTGAATTTGGTGGTGCAGAATTTTTTAAAAAACGACAGGGCCGTGCAAGAGATGCTGTCGGTGGCCAGAAGAATTGCGGGACACTTTCGGCGTACAGGCACCACGTACAGAAAACTGGAGCACCACCAAAAACTACTGAACCTGCCCTGCCATCATCTGAAGCAAGAAGTGGTAACGAGGTGGAATTCAACCCTCTATATGCTTCAGAGGTTGGAGGAGCAGCAAAAGGCCATTCAAGCCTATACAATTGAGCACGATATAGTAGGTGGAATGCACCTGTCTCAAGTGCAGTGGAGAATGATTTCAACGTTGTGCAAGGTTCTGATGCCCTTTGAACTTGCCACACGTGAAGTCAGTTCAGACACTGCCAGCCTGAGTCAGGTCATTCCCCTCATCAGGCTTTTGCAGAAGAAGCTGGAGGCATTGAAGGAGGAGCTAACACGGAGCGATTCCGCTAGGCATGTGGGACTTGTGGATGCAGCCCTTAATTCGCTTAACAAGGATTCACGGGTGGTCAATCTGTTGAAATCAGAGCACTACATTTTGGCCACCGTGCTCGATCCTAGATTTAAAGCCTACCTTGGATCTCTCTTTCCGGCAGACACAGGTCTGCTGGGGTTGAAAGACCTGCTGGTGACAAAATTGTCAAGTCAAGCGGAACGCGACCTGTCAACATCTCCTCCTTCACATTCTCCCGCAACTGGGGGTGCGAGGAAAAGGCTCAGAATTCCGAGCCCACCCGCTGGCGGTGATGCAGGGCAGTCTGGAGCGACTGCTGATGCTGACATCTGGTCCGGACTGAAGGACCTGACAACGATTACGGACATGTCGTCTACTGTCACTGCATATGATTCTCTCAACATTGATAGAATGGTGGAGGATTATATGAGTGACCGCATCCAAGTAGGCACGTCACACAGTCCGTACTTATACTGGCAGGAAAAAGAGGCAATTTGGAGGCCCTTGCACAAACTGGCTTTATTCTACCTAAGTTGCCCTCCCACAAGTGTGTACTCCGAAAGAGTGTTTAGTGCCGCCGCTCACCTTGTCAGCAATCGGCGTACGAGGTTACATCCAGAAAATGTGGAGAAGATGATGTTCATTAAAATGAATTATAATCAATTCCTCCGCGGAGACATTGACCAGCAGCAATTGCCTCCACAAAGTACACAGGGAGCTGAGATGGTGGATTCCAGTGGGGACGAATTGATAATCTGTGAGGAGGGGGATGTACACGGTGATATATCGGAGGGTGAAGATGAGGTGGACATCTTGCCTCTGTAGAGCCAGTTTGTGCAAGGAGAGATTAATTGCTTCTTTTTTGGGGGGGGTCCAAACCAACCCGTCATATCAGTCACAGTCGTGTGGCAGACCCTGTCACTGAAATGATGGGTTGGTTAAAGTGTGCATGTCCTGTTTTGTTTATACAACATAAGGGTGGGTGGGAGGGCCCAAGGATAATTCCATCTTGCACCTCTTTTTTCTTTTCTTTTTCTTTGCATCATGTGCTGATTGGGGTGGGTTTTTTGGAAGGGACACCCTGCGTGACACTGCAGTGCCACTCCTAGATGGGCCCGGTGTTTGTGTCGGCCACTAGGGTCGCTAATCTTACTCACACAGCTACCTCATTGCGCCTCTTTTTTTCTTTGCGTCATGTGCTGTTTGGGGAGGGTTTTTTGGAAGGGACATCCTGCGTGACACTGCAGTGCCACTCCTAGATGTGCCCGGTGTTTGTGTCGGCCACTAGGGTCGCTAATCTTACTCACACAGTCAGCTACCTCATTGCGCCTCTTTTTTTCTTTGCGTCATGTGCTGTTTGGGGAGGGTTTTTTGGAAGGGCCATCCTGCGTGACACTGCAGTGCCACTCCTAGATGGGCCCGGTGTTTGTGTCGGCCACTAGGGTCGCTAATCTTACTCACACAGCTACCTCATTGCGCCTCTTTTTTTCTTTGCGTCATGTGCTGTTTGGGGAGGGTTTTTTGGAAGGGACATCCTGCGTGACACTGCAGTGCCACTCCTAGATGGGCCCGGTGTTTGTGTCGGCCACTAGGGTCGCTTATCTTACTCACACAGCGACCTCGGTGCAAATTTTAGGACTAAAAATAATATTGTGAGGTGTGAGGTATTCAGAATAGACTGAAAATGAGTGTAAATTATGGTTTTTGAGGTTAATAATACTTTGGGATCAAAATGACCCCCAAATTCTATGATTTAAGCTGTTTTTTAGTGTTTTTTGAAAAAAACACCCGAATCCAAAACACACCCGAATCCGACAAAAAAAATTCGGTGAGGTTTTGCCAAAACGCGTTCGAACCCAAAACACGGCCGCGGAACCGAACCCAAAACCAAAACACAAAACCCGAAAAATTTCAGGCGCTCATCTCTAGTGTATATAGTGCCATATCTCTGTCCCTGATATCTAGAGTATATAGTGCAGAGTCTCTGGGTGTATCACAGTTACCTGTATCTAGTGCAGAGTCTCTGGCTGTATATCTCTGTCCCTGATATCTAGTGAATATAGTGCAGAGTCTCTGGGTGTATCACTGTGTTACCTGTATCTAGTGCACAGTCTCTGGCTGTATATCTCCTGTCCTTGGTATCTAGTGAATATACATGGCCGGCCCGCCCGTTACGCGGGTTACGCAAAAGAGTAAGGCGCCACAGCGTGGGGGGCGTCGGCAGCCTGCACCACGCTCCCAGCCCATGCTGCATACCGCCAGCTCCTATGCTGTGTGTGCAGAGCTGGATTAAGGAGGTGGCGCGTATCCCTGGGCCCCCCTACCTGAAAGGGCCCCCGTCACACGCCAGAGATCAGATCGCGATCACCGATCCGCGGCGCCGCAGTAGCGGCCACTATAAGACGTCATACTGGCGGCGCCACACTGCTGTGCTGGGCTTCCGGCGGCCTTTGAATGAATGAAAGTCTGTGACGGCTCTCAGTCAGTGGCCGCACAACCTGCAGCAAGGAGCCGGCTCGGGGAGGGAGGCAGTATGCAGCCAAGCACATGGCTCAAAGCAGAGGGGAAAGTAAGCCAGAAGCGTTTTTATTTTTATTTTTTGGTAATAAGTTAAAATGAAATAAACAAAGAATATCTAACTGTATAGACTATCAGTTTCAGATGAGGCTGCTTCATCTATTTTCAACATGAGTATATGCTGCTGTAGCTGTAATCATTGCCAATTATGCTGTAACTTTGCACTTTATGATCATCTATAGCTTTTTGTCTACTTTTGCATTATATGGATGTGCTGGATACTTTTTTATATATATATATATATATATATATATACACACACACACATATTATATATATATATATAATGTGTGTGTGTATATATATATATTTTTATTTTTTTTATTTACTCTTGTGTACTACTAGTGCACTAGCCTTGAAAACGGAGTGCTAGTGTCACCGAAACGTTGGCATCATGGTGTCACATTTGTAACGTGTCTTTACTAAGCTTCAATAATTCTTCAATCATCTGGGAGTGTCCCATTTTTCTCTTAACTGGTAACTATCTCTTCACTGAGGGCACCCATATATCACACAGCACCAGCGTGTTGTGGACACCCATGAGTGGGAATAGCCCTTGCGCAGCTGTTGGCATTCTCGGCGGTCTGGATCCCGGTGTCAGTATGCTGACTGGTGCAATGTGTATAACGTGCTCTGCCTGGTGCAATGTGTATAGGGTGTTCTACCTGGTGCAGTGTGTGTAACGTGCTCTACCTGGTGCAATGTGTGTAACGTGCTCTACCTGGTGCAGTGTGTGTAACGTGCTCTGCCTGGTGCAATGTGTATAGGGTGTTCTACCTGGTGCAGTGTGTGTAACGTGCTCTGCCTGGTGCAATGTGTATAGGGTGTTCTACCTGGTGCAGTGTGTGTAACGTGCTCTACCTGGTGCAGTGTGTGTAACGTGCTCTACCTGGTGCAATGTGTGTAACATGCTGTACCTGGTGCAGTGTGTGTAACGTGCTCTGCCTGGTGCAATGTGTATAGGGTGTTCTACCTGGTGCAGTGTGTGTAACGTGCTCTACCTGGTGCAATGTGTGTAACGTGCTCTACCTGGTGCAGTGTGTGTAACGTGCTCTAACTGGTGCAATGTGTGTAACGTGCTCTACCTGGTGCAATGTGTGTAACGTGCTCTACCTGGTGCAATGTGTGTAACGTGCTCTACCTGTGTGGTGTAATGTGAATTGGTACTATTATATGGCCATGCTCTTTCCCCATGAAGCCACGCCCCTACATTTTTTGTGTGATAACATGTATAATTCAAATATGGGAGGGGGAGCACCAATTTACTTTCTGCCAAAGCTAGCAGCGAAATATCTACAGCTCTGGTGCAGAGTATCCTGTATGCTACACAGCCCAGCGGCATTGTCACCCCCCTCCTCCCCCTTGTAACAGTTTTGTAGTGTCCAAGTCAAGTCTGTTTCTATATCTGAATAATTAATAAGATTAATATGAACCTTCATTCCAATGGGACCCAGAAAAGGACAGATAGGACCCCAATTTTTAAATGTTAGATTAATTAGTTAGATTAATTAGAAAACACTTATTTAGCGGTTTTGCCCTTTAAGTTTTAACTTTGTGGTAGTCAGTTGATTTCACCAATATTTTGCTTAATGCGCTTTAAGCTTTTGTGTGTATAATATTTTCCATCATCCATGGGGGGTGCCAAAATCTATATTCGCTTACCAAAAAATGTAGGCTTGGGCCGGCCCTGTGTATATAGTATCTAGTGTATATAGTGCAGAGTCTTTGGGTGTATCACTGTGTTACCCAGGGCTTAAAGTGGTGGTGGAACTCTTGGAGGAGGACCATGGAGGCACCAGGACCTGAGGAAGGAGTAGGTGGCTGCAGCTCATCAGCAACACTAGTGCCACCTGTATCATCGATTGATGCAGATGATGGGGTGGGCTTTTCTGTTGGAATTACTGTTCAGGGCAATGGAGGACGTGGAACTAGTTCCCCCTACCATTACAGGTGGTGGAACTCAGTTCCACCTCGTTCCCCCCCCCCCCCACACTTTAACCCCTGGTGTTACCTGTATCTAGTGCAGAGTCTCTGGCTGTATATCTCTGTCCCTGGTATCTAGTGTATATAGTGCAGAGTCTCTGGGCGTATCACTTTACCTGTATCTTGTGCAGGGTTTCTGGGTGTATCTGTGTGGTCTGTATCTCTGTGTCACCTGTATCTAGTGCAGGGTCTCTGGCTGTATCTCTGTCTCATCTGTATCTCTGTGTCACCTGTATCTAGTGCAGGGTCTCTGGCTGTATCTCTGTGTCACCTGTATCTAGTGCAGTCTCTGGCTGTATCTCTGTGTCACCTGTATCTAGTGCAGGGTCTCTGGCTGTATCTCTGTGTCATCTGTATCTAGTGCAGGGTTTCTGGCTGTATCTCTGTGTCATCTGTATCTAGTGCAGGGTCTCTGGCTGTATCTCTGTCTCATCTGTATCTCTGTGTCACCTGTATCTAGTGCAGGGTCTCTGGCTGTATCTCTGTGTCACCTGTATCTAGTGCAGTCTCTGGCTGTATCTCTGTGTCATCTGTATCTAGTGCAGGGTTTCTGGCTGTATCTCTGTCTCATCTGCATCTAGTGCAGGGTCTCTGGCTGTATCTCTGTCTCATCTGTATCTCTGTGTCACCTGTATCTAGTGCAGGGTCTCTGGCTGTATCTCTGTGTCACCTGTATCTAGTGCAGTCTCTGGCTGTATCTCTGTGTCACCTGTATCTAGTGCAGTCTCTGTCTGTATCTCTGTGTCACCTGTTTATAGTGCAGTCTCTGGCTGTATCTCTGTGTCATCTGTATCTAGTGCAGGGTTTCTGGCTGTATCTCTGTCTCATCTGTATCTAGTGCAGGGTCTCTGGCTGTATCTCTGTCTCATCTGTATCTCTGTGTCACCTGTATCTAGTGCAGGGTCTCTGGCTGTATCTCTGTGTCACCTGTATCTAGTGCAGTCTCTGGCTGTATCTCTGTGTCATCTGTATCTAGTGCAGGGTTTCTGGCTGTATCTCTGTCTCATCTGTATCTAGTGCAGAGTCTCCGGCTGTTTCTCTGTGTCATCTGTATCTCTGTGTCACCTGTATCTAGTGCAGGGTTTCTGGCTGTATCTCTGTCTCATCTGCATCTAGTGCAGGGTCTCTGGCTGTATCTCTGTCTCATCTGTATCTCTGTGTCACCTGTATCTAGTGCAGGGTCTCTGGCTGTATCTCTGTGTCACCTGTATCTAGTGCAGTCTCTGGCTGTATCTCTGTGTCACCTGTATCTAGTGCAGTCTCTGGCTGTATCTCTGTGTCACCTGTATCTAGTGCAGTCTCTGGCTGTATCTCTGTGTCATCTGTATCTAGTGCAGGGTCTCTGGCTGTATCTCTGTCTCACCTGTATCTAGTGCAGTCTCTGGCTGTATCTCTGTCTCATCTGTATCTAGTGCAGAGTCTCCGGCTGTTTCTCTGTGTCATCTGTATCTCTGTGTCACCTGTATCTAGTGCAGGGTTTCTGGCTGTATCTCTGTCTCATCTGTATCTAGTGCAGGGTCTCTAGCTGTATCTCTGTCTCATCTGTATCTCTGTGTCACCTGTATCTAGTGCAGGGTCTCTGGCTGTATCTCTGTGTCACCTGTATCTAGTGCAGTCTCTGGCTGTATCTCTGTGTCACCTGTATCTAGTGCAGTCTCTGGCTGTATCTCTGTGTCATCTGTATCTAGTGCAGGGTTTCTGGCTGTTTCTCTGTGTCATCTGTATCTAGTGCAGGGTTTCTGTCTGTATCTCTGTCTCATCTGTATCTCTGTGTCACCTGTATCTAGTGCAGGGTCTCTGGCTGTATCTCTGTGTCACCTGTATCTAGTGCAGTCTCTGGCTGTATCTCTGTGTCATCTGTATCTAGTGCAGGGTTTCTGGCTGTATCTCTGTCTCATCTGTATCTAGTGCAGAGTCTCCGGCTGTTTCTCTGTGTCAT
Source organism: Pseudophryne corroboree (assembly GCF_028390025.1). Lineage (NCBI taxonomy): Eukaryota > Metazoa > Chordata > Amphibia > Anura > Myobatrachidae > Pseudophryne > Pseudophryne corroboree. The sequence continues at coordinate 414,490,457 of NC_086451.1, forward strand.
CTGTATCTCTGTGTCACCTGTATCTAGTGCAGGGTTTCTGGCTGTATCTCTGTCTCATCTGCATCTAGTGCAGGGTCTCTGGCTGTATCTCTGTCTCATCTGTATCTCTGTGTCACCTGTATCTAGTGCAGGGTCTCTGGCTGTATCTCTGTGTCACCTGTATCTAGTGCAGTCTCTGGCTGTATCTCTGTGTCACCTGTATCTAGTGCAGTCTCTGGCTGTATCTCTGTGTCATCTGTATCTAGTGCAGGGTCTCTGGCTGTATCTCTGTGTCACCTGTATCTAGTGCAGTCTCTGGCTTTATCTCTGTCTCATCTGTATCTAGTGCAGAGTCTCCGGCTGTTTCTCTGTGTCATCTGTATCTCTGTGTCACCTGTATCTAGTGCAGGGTTTCTGGCTGTATCTCTGTCTCATCTGTATCTAGTGCAGGGTCTCTAGCTGTATCTCTGTCTCATCTGTATCTCTGTGTCACCTGTATCTAGTGCAGGGTCTCTGGCTGTATCTCTGTGTCACCTGTATCTAGTGCAGTCTCTGGCTGTATCTCTGTGTCACCTGTATCTAGTGCAGTCTCTGGCTGTATCTCTGTGTCATCTGTATCTAGTGCAGGGTTTCTGGCTGTTTCTCTGTGTCATCTGTATCTAGTGCAGGGTTTCTGTCTGTATCTCTGTCTCATCTGTATCTAGTGCAGAGTCTCCGGCTGTTTCTCTGTGTCATCTGTATCTCTGTGTCGCCTGTATCTAGTGCAAGGTTTTTGGCTGTATCTGTGTCATCTGTATCTAGTGCATATAGGGCCTAATTCATGTTTGTATGTAATGGCCGATGTTCATGCAGCAGAGCGATTATCAGCAGAGTTGCGCATGTGATGTGAATGCAGTGTGCATGCACCAAGGGACCTTTGCGATCTCACTCGCAATGAGCATTTCATGGAGAAGTGATTGACAGGTAGTGACCGCTTGGAGGTGTTAATGGGAAGTGGTTGGAAAAACGCAGGTGTGTCATGGCCTTTTTTTGTGTGGCGTGCATCTGCCATCAGCTGCTAGCTTGTACATACAAAAACAAGGCTGCAAATGTGTACGTAGTCGCATTTGAGTCTGCAATGGCTCCGGTGAGAGTCTCTCCATTTCTGGCAGGAAAAACTCACTTGCTAACATTAGCATCTCCATAAGCTAGAAAATTGTGATTGCATAGGCTTTCAAACATGAATTAGGCCCGTAGTGCAGGGTCTCTGGATGTATCTCTGCGTCACCTGTTTATAGTGGAGTCTCTGGGTGTATCTCTGTATCGAGTGCACATAGTGCAGAGTCTCTGGGTGTATCTCTGCGTCACCTGTCTCTAGTACAGTCTCTGGGTGTATCTCTGTGTCACCTGTCTCTAGTGCAGTCTCTGGGTGTATCTCTGCGTCACCTGTCTCTAGTACAGTCTCTGGGTGTATCTCTGCTTCACCTGTCTCTAGTACAGTCTCTGGGTGTATCTCTGCGTCACCTGTCTCTAGTACAGTCTCTGGGTGTATCTCTGCGTCACCTGTCTCTAGTACAGTCTCTGGGTGTATCTCTGTCTCACCTGTCTCTAGTACAGTCTCTGGGTGTATCTCTGTCTCACCTGCCTCTAGTACAGTCTCTGGGTGTATCTCTGTGTCACCTGTCTCTAGTGCAGTTTCAGGGTGTATCTCTGTGTCACCTGTCTCTAATGCAGTCTCTGGGTGTATCTCTGTGTCACCTGTCTCTAGTACAGTCTCTGGGTGTATCTCTGTGTCACCTGTCTCTAGTGCAGTCTCTGGGTGTATCTCTGCGTCACCTGTTTATAGTGCAGTTTCTGGGTGTATCTCTGCGTCACCTGTCTATAGTGCAGTCTCTGGGTGTATCTCTGTATCGAGTGCACATATTGCAGTCTCTGGGTGTATCTCTTTGTCACCTGTATTTAGTACAGTGTCTCTGGGTGTATCTCTGTGTCACCTGTATCTAGTACAGTCTCTGGGTGTATCTCTGTGTCACCTGTCTCTAGTGCAGTCTCTGGGTGTATCTCTGTGTCACCTGTATCTAGCACAGTCTCTGGGTGTATCTCTGTGTCACCTGTCTCTAGCACAGTCTCTGGGTGTATCTCTGTGTCACCTGTCTCTAGTGCAGTCTCTGGGTGTATCTCTGTGTCACCTGTCTCTAGCGCAGTCTCTGGGTGTATCTCTGTGTCACCTGTCTCTAGTACAGTCTCTGGGTGTATCTCTGTGTCACCTGTCTCTAGTACAGTCTCTGGGTGTATCTCCGTGTCACCTGTCTCTAGTACAGTCTCTGGGTGTATCTCTGCGTCACCTGTCTCTAGTACAGTCTCTGGGTGTATCTCTGCGTCACCTGTATCTAGCGCAGTCTCTGGGTGTATCTCTGTGTCACCTGTCTCTAGCGCAGTCTCTGGGTGTATCTCTGTGTCACCTGTCTCTAGTGCAGTCTCTAGGTGTATCTCCGTGTCAACTGTCTCTAGTACAGTCTCTGGGTGTATCTCCGTGTCAACTGTCTCTAGTACAGTCTCTGGGTGTATCTCTGTGTCACCTGTCTCTAGTGCAGTCTCTGGGTGTATCTCTGCGTCACCTGTCTCTAGTACAGTCTCTGGGTGTATCTCTGCGTCACCTGTCTCTAGTACAGTCTCTGGGTGTATCTCTGTGTCACCTGTCTCTAGTGCAGTCTCTGGGTGTATCTCTGTGTCACCTGTTTATAGTGCAGTCTCTGGGTGTATCTCTGCGTCACCTGTTTATAGTGCAGTCTCTGGGTGTATCTCTGTATCGAGTGCACATATTGCAGTCTCTGGGTGTATCTCTGTGTCACCTGTATCTAGCACAGTCTCTGGGTGTATCTCTGTGTCACCTGTCTCTAGTGCAGTCTCTGGGTGTATCTCTGTGTCACCTGTTTATAGTGCAGTCTCTGGGTGTATCTCTGCGTCACCTGTTTATAGTGCAGTCTCTGGGTGTATCTCTGTATCGAGTGCACATATTGCAGTCTCTGGGTGTATCTCTGTGTCACCTGTCTCTAGTACAGTCTCTGGGTGTATCTCTGTGTCACCTGTATCTAGTACAGTCTCTGGGTGTATCTCTGTGTCACCTGTCTCTAGCACAGTCTCTGGGTGTATCTCTGTGTCACCTGTCTCTAGTGCAGTCTCTGGGTGTATCTCTGTGTCACCTGTCTCTAGTGCAGTCTCTGGGTGTATCTCTGTGTCACCTGTCTCTAGTGCAGTCTCTGTGTCACCTGTTTATAGTGGAATCTCTGGGTGTATCTCTGTATCAAGTGCACATAGTGCAGAGTCTCTGCTCTGGGTGTATCTCTTTGTCACCTGTATCTAGTACAGTGTCTCTGGGTGTATCTGTGTGTCACCTGTATCTAGTACAGTCTCTGGGTGTATCTCTGTGTCACCTGTCTCTAGTGCAGTCTCTGGGTGTATCTCTGTGTCACCTGTCTCTAGTGCAGTCTCTGGGTGTATCTCTGCGTCACCTGTTTATAGTGCAGTTTCTGGGTGTATCTCTGCGTCACCTGTCTATAGTGCAGTCTCTGGGTGTATCTCTGTATCGAGTGCACATATTGCAGTCTCTGGGTGTATCTCTTTGTCACCTGTATCTAGTACAGTGTCTCTGGGTGTATCTCTGTGTCACCTGTATCTAGTACAGTCTCTGGGTGTATCTCTGTGTCACCTGTCTCTAGTGCCGTCTCTGGGTGTATCTCTGTGTCACCTGTATCTAGTACAGTCTCTGGGTGTATCTGTGTGTCACCTGTCTCTAGTGCAGTCTCTGGGTGTATTTCTGCGTCACCTGTTTATAGTGCAGTCTCTGGGTGTATCTCTGCGTCACCTGTTTATAGTGCAGTCTCTGGGTGTATCTCTGTATCGAGTGCACATATTGCAGTCTCTGGGTGTATCTCTTTGTCACCTGTATCTAGTACATTGTCTCTGGGTGTATCTCTGTGTCACCTGTATCTAGTACAGTCTCTAGGTGTATCTCTGTGTCACCTGTCTCTAGTACAGTCTCTAGGTGTATCTCTTTCACCTGTATCTAGTACAGTGTCTCTGGGTGTATCTCTGTGTCACCTGTCTCTAGTGCAGTCTCTGGGTGTATCTCTGTGTCACCTGTTTATAGTGCAGTCTCTGGGTGTATCTCTGCGTCTTAGCAAAAAAGGGATAAATCTGCACAGGATATAACCATTTTAGTTCAATAAATTTAGAAATATTGTTATTAAACCAACATAAATGCCTACTTAAATGATAGCTTCAGCAAATGGTTGGTGGTGCTCCAGAAAAATAGTTATGACAACTATAAAACAACAAGTATGGTCCTTTGAGGAAGAAAAAGGACCAAAAAAAGGAAACTATAGGCCTTTTCCTGGGCACACTTGAAAAAATTGTTGATATGATGAAATTAATTTAAAAAATAACTTTTATTGATCTATACTTATAAGAAAAAGGGGCGAGAGCTGGCGTCAATAGTTAAAGAGCATGAGTGTTAGCCAGTACCAATGTATCTATTATAGGCGAACAGATAATAGGTGAGCGAAAATGAAAAAATCCTCATCCATGGAGATAATTCACATACATCCTCTATAATCGGGAATTTGTATAAATGAGGTCACTGCCTCGACTCCAATGTAGTCTGACAATTGTTGTTAGTCTGAGATCCGGTTGATAGTGGGTCCCAAATGGCTATAATTGTTGGAGAGTAAAATACCTACGGTACCTAGTATTCCCTGGTGGTTCCCCATCCAGGTACTGATCAGGCCCTGCAGTGCTTGGCTTCCAAGATCAGACGAGTTTGGGCATACTCAGTGCGGTCTGACCGTAGGTAAGTTTGTCTCCTAGGTGCGGTGTTTACCGATTTTTTTTGGGACCCAGAATCAATCACAGAATAAGCGGATGCTGTTGCTGGGGTCTTACAATTAATGTTTGACAAAAAAATAATAAAAATAATAAATAAATAACATCTCTACAGTTGTGCTCTCAAAAACAGCCTGAGCGGTGGGAGGACTTGTGGTGCCCAATGGCAGAATAGATGGAAAGTCTATAGCAATTGTGCTATAAAAACAGCCCAAGCAACAGGAGGGTTTTATAATCTCCACAATAATAAGAACATTAACAGATATGTGTTACATATGATAATAACCCTATTGATTGGAGCATGTATGGTAGGAAAAAAAAAAAATTGCGACTTTATAGTGCCCAAGGGAAAAATAGATGGAAAATCTATAGCAATTATGCTACAAAAACAGCCCAAGCAACAAGAGGGTTTTATAATCTCCACAATAATAAGAGCAGTAGCAAATGTGTCTTAAATATGGTGATAACCCTATTGATTAGAGCATGTATAATAGGAAAAAATTATTACACCTGTCCCTAGTAAGAGGGTTCCTTCTTCTCCACTTTTAACTAATAATTACCCAGTGATTTATCACTGGAGAAAAATGATTGATTAATTGCCCTGTTAATGGGGAAGTACATAGGAAAGTTTTTGTGGGAAGGCAGTGGGGAGCCGTAGTTGGGCAGAAACTCAGAAAGGCCCGTTTATTAAGCCAAGAGCTGATGCTGTCTTACCCCACCCTTACTGGAGACCCTCAGACTGATGGACGAGGCAGGAGTCGATGAGTAAGGCGCCGGCGGCCGCGGTCCGCACGACCGGAAGTTCGGGCGCCGGGACCGGAAGTGAAGCGCGTTTCGCTCCGAG